>NW_027552772.1:0-58474 GCF_045843805.1 Urocitellus parryii | reverse complement strand
AAAGGAACGGATTAAGATAGAAGAACGAAATTTGGTGAGCCAAGTGGGATTGGTGTACTGATCATTACCTGCGAGTATCATCAAGATTGGGTGAAAAAATGTTTGCTGAGATTTCAGGAAACTCGTAGTTTTTTGGAAGCTTGGCAACCCCTTTCAGTGAAAGTGATTCTCGTCAGTCTCTGCTTGGGGCTACTTCAATAGGACACAAACCGTAGTGATAGAACTTGGAACTCCATTATTGTGCCAAGTTTCAAACAGCTAGCACGAACCGTGTTTGATTTAGAGTTCCAAATACATGTATCCATAGAGGAACAAACAGAGTGAAACCTAAACCTGAAAAGGGTTACTGCAAAGGAACGGTTTAAGCTAGAAGAACGAAATTTGGAGAGCCAAGTGGGATTGGTGTACTGATCATTACCTGCAAGTATCATCAAGATTGGGTGAAAAAATGTTTGCTGAGATTTCAGGAAACTCGTAGTTTTTTGGAAGCTTGGGAACCCCTTTCAATGAAAGTGATTCTCGTCAGTCTCTGCTTGGGGCTACTTCAATAGGACACAAACCATAGCGATAGAACTTGGAACTACATTATTGTGCCAAGTTTCAAAGACTAGCACGAACCGTGTTTGATTTAGAGTTCCAAATACATGTATCGATATAGGAACAAACAGAGTGAAACCTAAACCTGAAAAGGGTTACTGCAAAGGAACGGTTTAAGCTAGAAAAACGAAATTTGTAGAGCCAACTGGGATTGGTGTACAGATCATTACCTGCAAGTATCATCAAGATTGGGTGAAAAAATGTTTGCTGAGATTTCAGGAAACTCGTAGTTTTTTGGAAGCTTGGCAACCCCTTTCAACGAAAGTGATTCTCGTCAGTCTCTGCTTGGGGCTACTTCAATAGGACACAAACCGTAGCGATAGAACGTGGAACTACATTATTGTGCCAAGTTTGAAAGAGCTAGCACAAACCGTGTTTGATTTAGAGTTCCAAATACATGTATCCATATAGGAGAAAACAGAGTGAAACCTAAACATGAAAAGGGTTACTGCAAAGGAACGGTTTAAGCTAGAAGAACGAAACTTGGTGAGCCAAGTGGGATTGGTGTACTGATCATTACCTGCGAGTATCATCAAGATTGGGTGAAAAAATGTTTGCTGAGATTACAGGAAACTCGTAGTTTTTTGGAAGCTTAGCAACCCCTTTCAATGAAAGTGATTCTCGTCAGTCTCTGCTTGGGCATACTTCAATAGGACACAAACCGTAGCGATAGAAATTGGAACTACATTATTGTGCCAAGTTTCAAAGAGCTAGCACAAACCATGTTGGATTTAGAGTTCCAACTACATGTATCCATATAGGAAAAAAGAGAGTGAAACCTAAACATGAAAACGGTTACTGCAAATGAACGGTTTAACCTAGAAAAACGAAATTTGGTGAGCCAAGTGGGATTGGTGTACTGATCATTACCTGCCACTATCATCAAGATTGGTTGAAAAAATGTTTGCTGAGATTTCAGGAAACTCATAGTTCTTTGGAAGCTTGGCAACCCCTTTCAATGAAAGTGATTCTCGTCAGTCTCTGCTTGGGGCTACTTCAATAGGACACAAACCAAAGCGATAGAACTTGGAACTACATTATTGTGCCAAGTTTCAAAGAGCTAGCACAAACCGTGTTTGATTTAGAGTCCCAAGTACATGTATCCATATAGGACAAAATAGAGTGAAACCTAAACATGAAAAGGTTTACTGCAAAGGAACGGTTTAAGATAGAAGAACGATATTTGGTGAGCCAAGTGGGATTGGTGTACTGATCATTACCTGCAAGTATCATCAAGATTGGGTGAAAAAATGTTTGCTGAGATTTCAGGAAACTCGTAGTTTTTTGGAAGCTTGGCAACCCTTTCAATGAAAGTGATTCTCGTCAGTCTCTGCTTGGGGCTACTTCAATTGGACACAAACCATAGCGATAGAACTTGGAACTACATTATTGTGCCAAGTTTCAAAGAGCTAGCACAAACCGTGTTTGATTTAGAGTTCCAACTACATGTATCCATATAGGAGAAAACAGAGTGAAACCTAAATATGAAAACCGTTCCTGCAAAGGAACGGTTTAACCTAGAAGAACGAAATTTTGTGAGCCAAGTGGGATTGGTGTACTATTCAATACCTGCCAGTATCATCAAGATTGGGTGAAAAAATGTTTGCTGAGATTTCAGGAAACTCGTAGTTTTTTGGAAGCTTGGCAACCCCTTTCAATGAAAGTGATTCTCGTCAGTCTCTGCTTGGGGCTACTTCAATAGGACACAAACCAAAGCGATAGAACTTGGAACTACATTATTGTGCCAAGTTTCAAAGAGCTAGCACAAACCGTGTTTGATTTAGAGTCCCAAGTACATGTATCCATATAGGAGAAAATAGAGTGAAACCTAAACATGAAAAGGGTTACTGCAAAGGAACGGTTTAAGATAGAAGAACGAAATTTGGTGAGCCAAGTGGGATTGGTGTACTGATCATTACCTGCAAGTATCATCAAGATTGGGTGAAAAAATGTTTGCTAAGATTTCAGGAAACTCGTAGTTTTTTGGAAGCTTGGCAACCCCTTTCAATGAAAGTGATTCTCGTCAGTCTCTGCTTGGGGCTACTTCAATAGGACACAAACCATAGCGATAGAACTTGGAACTACATTATTGTGCCAAGTTTCAAAGAGCTAGCACAAACCGTGTTTGTTTTAGAGTTCCAACTACATGTATCCATATAGGAGAAAACAGAGTGAAACCTAAATATGAAAACCGTTCCTGCAAAGGAACGGTTTAACCTAGAAGAACGAAATTTTGTGAGCCAAGTGGGATTGGTGTACTGATCAATACCTGCCAGTATCATCAAGATTGGGTGAAAAAATGTTTGCTGAGATTTCAGGAAACTCGTAGTTTTTTGGAAGCTTGGCAACCCGTTTCAATGAAAGTGATTCTCGTCAGTCTCTGCTTGGGGCTACTTCAATAGGACACAAACCATAGCGATAGGACTTGGAACTACATTATTGTGCCAAGTTTCAAAGAGCTAGCACAAACCGTGTTTGATTTAGAGTTCCAACTACATGTATCCATATAGGAGAAAACAGAGTGAAACCTAAACATGAAAACGGGTTACTGCAAAGGAACGGTTTAACCTAGAAGAACGAAGTTGGATGAGCCAAGTGGGATTGGTGTGCTGATCATTACCTGCCAGTATCATCAAGATTGGGTGAAAAAATGTTTGCTTAGATTTCAGGAAACTCGTAGTTTTTTGAAAGCTTGGCAACTCTTTTCCTTG
This sequence comes from Urocitellus parryii, assembly GCF_045843805.1. Classification (NCBI taxonomy): domain Eukaryota; kingdom Metazoa; phylum Chordata; class Mammalia; order Rodentia; family Sciuridae; genus Urocitellus; species Urocitellus parryii. Next base: position 55,166 of record NW_027552772.1, on the reverse strand, counting down.
AAAGTGAAACTCGTCAGTCTCTGCTTGGGGCTACTTCAATAGGACACAAACCATAGCGATAGAACTTGGAACTACATTATTGTGCCAAGTTTCAAAGAGCTAGCACAAACCGTGTTTGATTTAGAGTTCCAACTACAAGTATCCATATAGGAGATAACAGAGTGAAACCTAAACATGAAAACGGTTACTGCAAACGAAAGGTTTAATCTAGAGAACGAAACTTGGTGAGCCAAGTGGGATTGGTGTACTGATCATTACCTGCAAGTATCATCAAGTTTGGGTGAAAAAATGTTTGCTGAGATTTCAGGAAACTCGTAGTTTTTTGGAAGCTTGGCAACCCCTTTCAACCAAAGTGATTCTCGTCAGTCTCTGCTTGGGGCTACTTCAATAGGACACAAACCGTAGCGATAGAACGTGGAACTACATTATTGTGCCAAGTTTGAAAGAGCTAGCACAAACCGTGTTTGATTTAGAGTTCCAAATACATGTATCCATATAGGAGAAAACAGAGTGAAACCTAAACATGAAAAGGGTTACTGCAAAGGAACGGTTTAAGCTAGAAGAACCGAAACTTGCTGAGCCAAGTGGGATTGGTGTACTGATCATTACCTGCGAGTATCATCAAGATTGGGTGAAAAATGTTTGCTGAGATTACAGGAAACTCGTAGTTTTTTGGAAGCTTAGCAACCCTTTCAATGAATGTGATTCTCGTCAGTCTCTGCTTGGGCATACTTCAATAGGACACAAACCGTAGCGATAGAAATTGGAACTACAATTATTGTGCCAAGTTTCAAAGAGCTAGCACAAACCATGTTGGATTTAGAGTTCCAACTACATGTATCCATATAGGAAAAAAGAGAGTGAAACCTAAACATGAAAACGGTTACTGCAAATGAACGGTTTAACCTAGAAAAACGAAATTTGGTGAGCCAAGTGGGTTTGGTGTACTGATCATTACCTGCCAGTATTCATCAAGATTGGTTGAAAAAATGTTTGCTGAGATTTCAGGAAACTCATAGTTCTTTGGAAGCTTGGCAACCCCTTTCAATGAAAGTGATTCTCGTCAGTCTCTGCTTGGGGCTACTTCAATAGGACACAAACCAAAGCGATAGAACTTGGAACTACATTATTGTGCCAAGTTTCAAAGAGCTAGCACAAACCGTGTTTGATTTAGAGTTCCAACTACATGTATCCATATAGGAGATAACAGAGTGAAACCTAAACATGAAAACGGTTACTGCAAACGAAAGGTTTAATCTAGAGAACGAAACTTGGTGAGCCAAGTGGGATTGGTGTACTGATCATTACCTGCCAGTATCATCAAGTTTGGGTGAAAAAATGTTTGCTGAGATTTCAGGAAACTCGTAGTTTTTTGGAAGCTTGGCAACCCCTTTCAACCAAAGTGATTCTCGTCAGTCTCTGCTTGGGGCTACTTCAATAGGACACAAACCGTAGCGATAGAACGTGGAACTGCATTATTGTGCCAAGTTTGAAAGAGCTAGCACAAACCATGTTTGATTTAGAATTCCAAATACATGTATCCATATAGGAGAAAACAGAGTGAAACCTAAACATGAAAAGGGTTACTGCAAAGGAACGGTTTAAGCTAGAAGAACGAAACTTGGTGAGCCAAGTGGGATTGGTGTACTGATCATTACCTGCGAGTATCATCAAGATTGGGTGAAAAAATGTTTGCTGAGATTACAGGAAACTCGTAGTTTTTTGGAAGCTTAGCAACCCCTTTCAATGAAAGTGATTCTCGTCAGTCTCTGCTTGGGCCTACTTCAATAGGACACAAACCGTAGCGATAGAAATTGGAACTACATTATTGTGCCAAGTTTCAAAGAGCTAGCACAAACCATGTTGGATTTAGAGTTCCAACGACATGTATCCATATAGGAAAAAAGAGAGTGAAACCTAAACATGAAAACGGTTACTGCAAATGAACGGTTTAACCTAGAAAAACGAAATTTGGTGAGCCAAGTGGGATTGGTGTACTGATCATTACCTGCCAGTATCATCAAGATTGGTTGAAAAAATGTTTGCTGAGATTTCAGGAAACTCATAGTTCTTTTGAAGCTTGGCAACCCCTTTCAATGAAAGTGATTCTCGTCAGTCTCTGCTTGGGGCTACTTCAATAGGACACAAACCATAGCGATAGAACTTGGAAATACATTATTGTGCCAAGTTTCAAAGAGCTAGCACAAACCGTGTTTGATTTAGAGTCCCAAGTACATGTATCCATATAGGAGAAAATAGAGTGAAACCTAAACATGAAAAGGTTTACTGCAAAGGAACGGTTTAAGATAGAAGAACGATATTTGGTGAGCCAAGTGGGATTGGTGTACTGATCATTACCTGCAAGTATCATCAAGATTGGGTGAAAAAATGTTTGCTGAGATTTCAGGAAACTCGTAGTTTTTTGGAAGCTTGGCAACCCCTTTCAATGAAAGTGATTCTCGTCAGTCTCTGCTTGGGGCTACTTCAATTGGACACAAACCATAGCGATAGAACTTGGAACTACATTATTGTGCCAAGTTTCAAAGAGCTAGCACAAACCGTGTTTGATTTAGAGTTCCAACTACATGTATCCATATAGGAGAAAACAGAGTGAAACCTAAATATGAAAACCGTTCCTGCAAAGGAACGGTTTAAACTAGAAGAACGAAATTTTGTAAGCCAAGTGGGATTGGTGTACTATTCAATACCTGCCAGTATCATCAAGATTGGGTGAAAAAATGTTTGCTGAGATTTCAGGAAACTCGTAGTTTTTTGGAAGCTTGGCAACCCCTTTCAATGAAAAGTGATTCTCGTCAGGCTCTGCTTGGGGCTACTTCAATAGGACACAAACCATAGCGATAGGACTTGGAACTACATTATTGTGCCAAGTTTCAAAGAGCTAGCACAAACCGTGTTTTATTTAGAGTTCCAAATACATGTATCCATATAGGAGAAAACAGAGAGAAACCTAAACATGAAAACGGTTACTGCAAAGGAACGGTTTAACCTAGAAGAACGAAGTTGGATTAGCCAAGTGGGATTGGTGTGCTGATCATTACCTGCCAGTATCATCAAGATTGGGTGAAAAAATGTTTGCTTAGATTTCAGGAAACTCGTAGTTTTTTGAAAGCTTGGCAACTCTTTTCCTTGAAAGTGACTCTCGTCAGTCTCTGCTTGGGGCTACTTCAATAGGACACAAACCATAGCGATAGAACTTGGAACTACATTATTGTGCCAAGTTTCAAAGAGCTAGCACAAACCGTGTTTGATTTAGAGTTCCAACTACATGTATCCATATAGGAGAAAACAGAGTGAAACCTAAACATGAAAACGGTTACTGCAAAGGTACGGTTTAACCTAGAAGAACGAAATTTGGTGAGCCAAGTGGGATTGGTGTACTGATCATTACCTGCAAGTATCATCAAGTTTGGGTGAAAAAATATTTGCTGAGATTTCAGGAAACTCGTAGTTTTTTGGAAGCTTGGCAACCCCTTTCAACGAAAGTGATTCTCGTCAGTCTCTGCTTGGGGCTACTTCAATAGGACACAAACCGTAGCGATAGAACGTGGAACTACATTATTGTGCCAAGTTTCAAAGAGCTAGCACAAACCGTGTTTGATTTAGAGTTCCAACTACATGTATCCATATAGGAGAAAACAGAGTGAAACCTAAACATGAAAAGGGTTACTGCAAAGGAACGGTTTAAGCTAGAAGAACGAAATTTTTTGAGCCAAGTGGGGATTGGTGTACTGATCATTACCTGCGAGTATCATCAAGATTGGGTGAAAAAATGTTTGCTGAGATTACAGGAAACTCGTAGTTTTTTGGAAGCTTAGCAACCCCTTTCAATGAAAGTGATTCTCGTCAGTCTCTGCTTGGGCCTACTTCAATAGGACACAAACCGTAGCGATAGAAATTGGAACTACATTATTGTGCCAAGTTTCAAAGAGCTAGCACAAACCATGTTGTATTTAGAGTTCCAACTACATGTATCCATATAGGAGAAAAGAGAGTGAAACCTAAACATGAAAACGGTTACTGCAAATGAACGGGTTTTAAACCTAGAAAAACGAAATTTGGTGAGCCAAGTGGGATTGGTGTACTGATCATTACCTGCCAATATCATCAAGATTGGTTGAAAAAATGTTTGCTGAGATTTCAGGAAACTCATAGTTCTTTGTAAGCTTGGCAACCCCTTTCAATGAAAGTGATTCTCGTCAGTCTCTGCTTGGGGCTACTTCAATAGGACACAAACCAAAGCGATAGAACTTGGAACTACATTATTGTGCCAAGTTTCAAAGAGCTAGCACAAACCGTGTTTGATTTAGAGTCCAAGTACATGTATCCATATAGGAGAAAATAGAGTGAAACCTAAACCTGAAAAGGGTTACTGCAAAGGAACGGTTTAAGCTAGAAGAACGATATTTGGTGAGCCAAGTGGGATTGGTGTACTGATCATTACCTGCAAGTATCATCAAGATTGGGTGAAAAAATGTTTGCTGAGATTTCAGGAAACTCGTAGTTTTTTGGAAGCTTGGCAACCCCTTTCAATGAAAGTGATTCTCGTCAGTCTCTGCTTGAGGCTACTTCAATAGGACACAAACCATAGAGATAGAACTTGGAACTACATTATTGTGCCCAGTTTCAAAGAGCTAGCACAAACCGTGTTTGATTTAGAGTTCCAACTACATGTATCCATATAGGAGAAAACAGAGTGAAACCTAAATATGAAAACCGTTCCTGCAAAGGAACGGTTTAACCTAGAAGAACGAAATTTTGTGAGCCAAGTGGGATTGGTGTACTGATCACTACCTGCCAGTATCATCAAGATTGGGTGAAAAATGTTTGCTGAGATTTCAGGAAACTCGTAGTTTTTTGGAAGCTTGGCAACCCCTTTCAATGAAAGTGATTCTCGTCAGTCTCTGCTTGGGGCTACTTCAATAGGACACAAACCATAGCGTTAGGACTTGGAACTACATTATTGTGCCAAGTTTCAAAGAGCTAGCACAAACCGTGTTTTATTTAGAGTTCCAAATACATGTATCCATACCTGAGAAAACAGAGTGAAACCTAATCATGAAAACGGTTACTGCAAAGGAACGGTTTTTCCTAGAAGAACGAAGTTGGATGAGCCAAGTGGGATTGGTGTGCTGATCATTACCTGCCAGTATCATCAAGATTGGGTGAAAAAATGTTTGCTTAGATTTCAGGAAACTCGTAGTTTTTTGAAAGCTTGGCAACTCTTTTCCTTGAAAGTGAATCTCGTCAGTCTCTGCTTGGGGCTACTTCAATAGGACACAAACCATAGCGATAGAACTTGGAACTACATTATTGTGCCAAGTTTCAAAGAGCTAGCACAAACCGTGTTTGATTTAGAGTTCCAACTACATGTATCCATATAGGAGAAAACAGAGTGAAACCTAAACATGAAAACGGTTACTGCAAACGAACGGTTTAAGATAGAAGAACGAAATTTGGTGAGCCAAGTGGGATTGGTGTACTGATCATTACCTGCGAGTATCATCAAGATTGGGTGAAAAAATGTTTGCTGAGATTACAGGAAACTCGTAGTTTTTTGGAAGCTTGGCAACCCCTTTCAATGAAAGTGATTCTCGTCAGTCTCTGCTTGGGCCTCCTTCAATAGGACACAAACCGTAGCGATAGAAATTGGAACTACATTATTGTGCCATGTTTCAAAGAGCTAGCACAAACCATGTTGGATTTAGAGTTCCAACTACATGTATCCATATAGGAGAAAAGAGAGTGAAACCTAAACATGAAAACGGTTACTGCAAAGGAACGGTTTAATCTAGAAGAACGAAGTTGGATGAGCCAAGTGGGATTGGTGTGCTGATCATTACCTGCCAGTATCATCAAGATTGGGTGAAAAAATGTTTGCTTAGATTTCAGGAAACTCGTAGTTTTTTGAAAGCTTGGCAACTCTTTTCCTTGAAAGTGAATCTCGTCAGTCTCTGCTTGGGGCTACTTCAATAGGACACAAACCATAGCGATAGAACTTGGAACTACATTATTGTGCCAAGTTTCAAAGAGCTAGCACAAACCGTGTTTGATTTAGAGTTCCAACTACATGTATCCATATAGGAGATAACAGAGTGAAACCTAAACATGAAAACGGTTACTGCAAACGAAAGGTTTAATCTAGAGAACGAAACTTGGTGAGCCAAGTGGGATTGGTGTACTGATCATTACCTGCAAGTATCATCAAGTTTGGGTGAAAAAATGTTTGCTGAGATTTCAGGAAACTCGTAGTTTTTTGGAAGCTTGGCAACCCCTTTCAACGAAAGTGATTCTCGTCAGTCTCTGCTTGGGGCTACTTCAATAGGACACAAACCGTAGCGATAGAACGTGGAACTACATTATTGTGCCAAGTTTGAAAGAGCTAGCACAAACCGTGTTTGATTTAGAGTTCCAAATACATGTATCCATATAGGAGAAAACAGAGTGAAACCTAAACATGAAAAGGGTTACTGCAAAGGAACGGTTTAAGCTAGAAGAACGAAACTTGGTGAGCCAAGTGGGATTGGTGTACTGATCATTACCTGCGAGTATCATCAAGATTGGGTGAAAAAATGTTTGCTGAGATTACAGGAAACTCGTAGTTTTTTGGAAGCTTAGCAACCCCTTTCAATGAAAGTGATTCTCGTCAGTCTCTGCTTGGGCATACTTCAATAGGACACAAACCGTAGCGATAGAAATTGGAACTACATTATTGTGCCAAGTTTCAAAGAGCTAGCACAAACCATGTTGGATTTAGAGTTCCAACTACATGTATCCATATAGGAAAAAAGAGAGTGAAACCTAAACATGAAAACGGTTACTGCAAATGAACGGTTTAACCTAGAAAAACGAAATTTGGTGAGCCAAGTGGGATTGGTGTACTGATCATTACCTGCCACTATCATCAAGATTGGTTGAAAAAATGTTTGCTGAGATTTCAGGGAAACTCATAGTTCTTTGGAAGCTTGGCAACCCCTTTCAATGAAAGTGATTCTCGTCAGTCTCTGCTTGGGGCTACTTCAATAGGACACAAACCAAAGCGATAGAACTTGGAACTACATTATTGTGCCAAGTTTCAAAGAGCTAGCACAAACCGTGTTTGATTTAGAGTCCCAAGTACATGTATCCATATAGGACAAAATAGAGTGAAACCTAAACATGAAAAGGTTTACTGCAAAGGAACGGTTTAAGATAGAAGAACGATATTTGGTGAGCCAAGTGGGATTGGTGTACTGATCATTACCTGCAAGTATCATCAAGATTGGGTGAAAAAATGTTTGCTGAGATTTCAGGAAACTCGTAGTTTTTTGGAAGCTTGGCAACCCCTTTCAATGAAAGTGATTCTCGTCAGTCTCTGCTTGGGGCTACTTCAATTTGGACACAAACCATAGCGATAGAACTTGGAACTACATTATTGTGCCAAGTTTCAAAGAGCTAGCACAAACCGTGTTTGATTTAGAGTTCCAACTACATGTATCCATATAGGAGAAAACAGAGTGAAACCTAAATATGAAAACCGTTCCTGCAAAGGAACGGTTTAACCTAGAAGAACGAAATTTTGTGAGCCAAGTGGGATTGGTGTACTATTCAATACCTGCCAGTATCATCAAGATTGGGTGAAAAAATGTTTGCTGAGATTTCAGGAAACTCGTAGTTTTTTGGAAGCTTGGCAACCCCTTTCAATGAAAGTGATTCTCGTCAGTCTCTGCTTGGGGCTACTTCAATAGGACACAAACCAAAGCGATAGAACTTGGAACTACATTATTGTGCCAAGTTTCAAAGAGCTAGCACAAACCGTGTTTGATTTAGAGTCCCAAGTACATGTATCCATATAGGAGAAAATAGAGTGAAACCTAAACATGAAAAGGGTTACTGCAAAGGAACGGTTTAAGATAGAAGAACGAAATTTGGTGAGCCAAGTGGGATTGGTGTACTGATCATTACCTGCAAGTATCATCAAGATTGGGTGAAAAAATGTTTGCTAAGATTTCAGGAAACTCGTAGTTTTTTGGAAGCTTGGCAACCCCTTTCAATGAAAGTGATTCTCGTCAGTCTCTGCTTGGGGCTACTTCAATAGGACACAAACCATAGCGATAGAACTTGGAACTACATTATTGTGCCAAGTTTCAAAGAGCTAGCACAAACCGTGTTTGTTTTAGAGTTCCAACTACATGTATCCATATAGGAGAAAACAGAGTGAAACCTAAATATGAAAACCGTTCCTGCAAAGGAACGGTTTAACCTAGAAGAACGAAATTTTGTGAGCCAAGTGGGATTGGTGTACTGATCAATACCTGCCAGTATCATCAAGATTGGGTGAAAAAATGTTTGCTGAGATTTCAGGAAACTCGTAGTTTTTTGGAAGCTTGGCAACCCGTTTCAATGAAAGTGATTCTCGTCAGTCTCTGCTTGGGGCTACTTCAATAGGACACAAACCATAGCGATAGGACTTGGAACTACATTATTGTGCCAAGTTTCAAAGAGCTAGCACAAACCGTGTTTGATTTAGAGTTCCAACTACATGTATCCATATAGGAGAAAACAGAGTGAAACCTAAACATGAAAACGGTTACTGCAAAGGAACGGTTTAACCTAGAAGAACGAAGTTGGATGAGCCAAGTGGGATTGGTGTGCTGATCATTACCTGCCAGTATCATCAAGATTGGGTGAAAAATGTTTGCTTAGATTTCAGGAAACTCGTAGTTTTTTGAAAGCTTGGCAACTCTTTTCCTTGAAAGTGAAACTCGTCAGTCTCTGCTTGGGGCTACTTCAATAGGACACAAACCATAGCGATAGAACTTGGAACTACATTATTGTGCCAAGTTTCAAAGAGCTAGCACAAACCGTGTTTGATTTAGAGTTCCAACTACAAGTATCCATATAGGAGATAACAGAGTGAAACCTAAACATGAAAACGGTTACTGCAAACGAAAGGTTTAATCTAGAGAACGAAACTTGGTGAGCCAAGTGGGATTGGTGTACTGATCATTACCTGCAAGTATCATCAAGTTTGGGTGAAAAAATGTTTGCTGAGATTTCAGGAAACTCGTAGTTTTTTGGAAGCTTGGCAACCCCTTTCAACCAAAGTGATTCTCGTCAGTCTCTGCTTGGGGCTACTTCAATAGGACACAAACCGTAGCGATAGAACGTGGAACTACATTATTGTGCCAAGTTTGAAAGAGCTAGCACAAACCGTGTTTGATTTAGAGTTCCAAATACATGTATCCATATAGGAGAAAACAGAGTGAAACCTAAACATGAAAAGGGTTACTGCAAAGGAACGGTTTAAGCTAGAAGAACGAAACTTGCTGAGCCAAGTGGGATTGGTGTACTGATCATTACCTGCGAGTATCATCCAGATTGGGTGAAAAAATGTTTGCTGAGATTACAGGAAACTCGTAGTTTTTTTGGAAGCTTAGCAACCCCTTTCAATGAAAGTGATTCTCGTCAGTCTCTGCTTGGGCATACTTCAATAGGACACAAACCGTAGCGATAGAAATTGGAACTACATTATTGTGCCAAGTTTCAAAGAGCTAGCACAAACCATGTTGGATTTAGAGTTCCAACTACATGTATCCATATAGGAAAAAAGAGAGTGAAACCTAAACATGAAAACGGTTACTGCAAATGAACGGTTTAACCTAGAAAAACGAAATTTGGTGAGCCAAGTGGGTTTGGTGTACTGATCATTACCTGCCAGTATCATCAAGATTGGTTGAAAAAATGTTTGCTGAGATTTCAGGAAACTCATAGTTTTTCGAAAGCTTGGCAACCCCTTTCAATGAAAGTGGTTCTCGTCAGTCTCTGCTTGGGGCTAGTTCAATAGGACACAAACAGTAGCGAGAGAACTTGGAACTAAATAATTGTGCCAAGTTTCAAAGAGCTTGCACAAACCGTGTTTGATTTAGAGTTCCAACTACATGTATCCATATAGGAGAAAATAGAGTGAAATCTAAACATGAAAAGGGTTACTGCAAAGGAACTGTTTAAGCTAGAAGAACGAAATTTGGTGAGCCAAGTGGGATTGGTGAACGGATCATTACCTGCAAGTATCATCAAGATTGGGTGAAAAAATATTTGCTGAGATTTCAGGAAACTCGTAGTTTTTTGGAAGCTTGGCAACCCCTTTCAATGAAAGGGATTCTCGTCAGTCTCTGCTTGGGGCTACTTCAATAGGACACAAACCATAGTGATAGAACGTGGAACTACATTATTGTGCCAAGTTTCAAAGAGCTAGCACAAACCGTGTTTGATTTAGAGTTCCAACTACATGTATCCATATAGGAGAAAACAGAGTGAAACCTAAACATGAAAACGGTTACTGCAAAGGAACATTTTAAGCTAGAAGAACGAAATTTGGTGAGCCAAGTGGGATTGGTGTACTGATCATTACCTGCCAGTATCATCAAAATTGGGTGAAAAAAATGTTTGCTGAGATTTCAGGAAACTCGTAGTTTTTTGGAAGCTTGGCAACCCCTTTCAATGAAAGTGATTCTCGTCAGTCTCTGCTTGGGGCTACTTCAATAGGACACAAACCATAGCGATAGAACTTGGAACTACATTATTGTGCCAAGTTTCAAAGAGCTAGCACAAACCGTGTTTGATTTAGAGTTCCAACTACATGTATCCATATAGGAGATAACAGAGTGAAACCTAAACATGAAAACGGTTACTGCAAACGAAAGGTTTAATCTAGAGAACGAAACTTGGTGAGCCAAGTGGGATTGGTGTACTGATCATTACCTGCAAGTATCATCAAGTTTGGGTGAAAAAATGTTTGCTGAGATTTCAGGAAACTCGTAGTTTTTTGGAAGCTTGGCAACCCCTTTCAATGAAAGTGATTCTCGTCAGTCTCTGCTTGGGCATACTTCAATAGGACACAAACCGTAGCGATAGAAATTGGAACTACATTATTGTGCCAAGTTTCAAAGAGCTAGCACAAACCATGTTGGATTTAGAGTTCCAACTACATGTATCCATATAGGAAAAAAAGAGAGTGAAACCTAAACATGAAAACGGTTACTGCAAATGAACGGTTTAACCTAGAAAAACGAAATTTGGTGAGCCAAGTGGGATTGGTGTACTGATCATTACCTGCCACTATCATCAAGATTGGTTGAAAAAATGTTTGCTGAGATTTCAGGAAACTCAGTTCTTTGGAAGCTTGGCAACCCCTTTCAATGAAAGTGATTCTCGTCAGTCTCTGCTTGGGGCTACTTCAATAGGACACAAACCAAAGCGATAGAACTTGGAACTACATTATTGTGCCAAGTTTCAAAGAGCTAGCACAAACCGTGTTTGATTTAGAGTCCCAAGTACATGTATCCATATAGGACAAAATAGAGTGAAACCTAAACATGAAAAGGTTTACTGCAAAGGAACGGTTTAAGATAGAAGAACGATATTTGGTGAGCCAAGTGGGATTGGTGTACTGATCATTACCTGCAAGTATCATCAAGATTGGGTGAAAAAATGTTTGCTGAGATTTCAGGAAACTCGTAGTTTTTTGGAAGCTTGGCAACCCCTTTCAATGAAAGTGATTCTCGTCAGTCTCTGCTTGGGGCTACTTCAATTGGACACAAACCATAGCGATAGAACTTGGAACTACATTATTGTGCCAAGTTTCAAAGAGCTAGCACAAACCGTGTTTGATTTAGAGTTCCAACTACATGTATCCATATAGGAGAAAACAGAGTGAAACCTATAATATGAAAACCGTTCCTGCAAAGGAACGGTTTAACCTAGAAGAACGAAATTTTGTGAGCCAAGTGGGATTGGTGTACTATTCAATACCTGCCAGTATCATCAAGATTGGGTGAAAAAATGTTTGCTGAGATTTCAGGAAACTCGTAGTTTTTTGGAAGCTTGGCAACCCCTTTCAATGAAAGTGATTCTCGTCAGTCTCTGCTTGGGGCTACTTCAATAGGACAACAAACCAAAGCGATAGAACTTGGAACTACATTATTGTGCCAAGTTTCAAAGAGCTAGCACAAACCGTGTTTGATTTAGAGTCCCAAGTACATGTATCCATATAGGAGAAAATAGAGTGAAACCTAAACATGAAAAGGGTTACTGCAAAGGAACGGTTTAAGATAGAAGAACGAAATTTGGTGAGCCAAGTGGGATTGGTGTACTGATCATTACCTGCAAGTATCATCAAGATTGGGTGAAAAAATGTTTGCTAAGATTTCAGGAAACTCGTAGTTTTTTGGAAGCTTGGCAACCCCTTTCAATGAAAGTGATTCTCGTCAGTCTCTGCTTGGGGCTACTTCAATAGGACACAAACCATAGCGATAGAACTTGGAACTACATTATTGTGCCAAGTTTCAAAGAGCTAGCACAAACCGTGTTTGTTTTAGAGTTCCAACTACATGTATCCATATAGGAGAAAACAGAGTGAAACCTAAATATGAAAACCGTTCCTGCAAAGGAACGGTTTAACCTAGAAGAACGAAATTTTGTGAGCCAAGTGGGATTGGTGTACTGATCAATACCTGCCAGTATCATCAAGATTGGGTGAAAAAATGTTTGCTGAGATTTCAGGAAACTCGTAGTTTTTTGGAAGCTTGGCAACCCGTTTCAATGAAAGTGATTCTCGTCAGTCTCTGCTTGGGGCTACTTCAATAGGACACAAACCATAGCGATAGGACTTGGAACTACATTATTGTGCCAAGTTTCAAAGAGCTAGCACAAACCGTGTTTGATTTAGAGTTCCAACTACATGTATCCATATAGGAGAAAACAGAGTGAAACCTAAACATGAAAACGGTTACTGCAAAGGAACGGTTTAACCTAGAAGAACGAAGTTGGATGAGCCAAGTGGGATTGGTGTGCTGATCATTACCTGCCAGTATCATCAAGATTGGGTGAAAAAATGTTTGCTTAGATTTCAGGAAACTCGTAGTTTTTTGAAAGCTTGGCAACTCTTTTCCTTGAAAGTGAAACTCGTCAGTCTCTGCTTGGGGCTACTTCAATAGGACACAAACCATAGCGATAGAACTTGGAACTACATTATTGTGCCAAGTTTCAAAGAGCTAGCACAAACCGTGTTTGATTTAGAGTTCCAACTACAAGTATCCATATAGGAGATAACAGAGTGAAACCTAAACATGAAAACGGTTACTGCAAACGAAAGGTTTAATCTAGAGAACGAAACTTGGTGAGCCAAGTGGGATTGGTGTACTGATCATTACCTGCAAGTATCATCAAGTTTGGGTGAAAAAATGTTTGCTGAGATTTCAGGAAACTCGTAGTTTTTTGGAAGCTTGGCAACCCCTTTCAACCAAAGTGATTCTCGTCAGTCTCTGCTTGGGGCTACTTCAATAGGACACAAACCGTAGCGATAGAACGTGGAACTACATTATTGTGCCAAGTTTGAAAGAGCTAGCACAAACCGTGTTTGATTTAGAGTTCCAAATACATGTATCCATATAGGAGAAAACAGAGTGAAACCTAAACATGAAAAGGGTTACTGCAAAGGAACGGTTTAAGCTAGAAGAACGAAACTTGCTGAGCCAAGTGGGATTGGTGTACTGATCATTACCTGCGAGTATCATCCAGATTGGGTGAAAAAATGTTTGCTGAGATTACAGGAAACTCGTAGTTTTTTGGAAGCTTAGCAACCCCTTTCAATGAAAGTGATTCTCGTCAGTCTCTGCTTGGGCATACTTCAATAGGACACAAACCGTAGCGATAGAAATTGGAACTACATTATTGTGCCAAGTTTCAAAGAGCTAGCACAAACCATGTTGGATTTAGAGTTCCAACTACATGTATCCATATAGGAAAAAAGAGAGTGAAACCTAAACATGAAAACGGTTACTGCAAATGAACGGTTTAACCTAGAAAAACGAAATTTGGTGAGCCAAGTGGGTTTGGTGTACTGATCATTACCTGCCAGTATCATCAAGATTGGTTGAAAAAATGTTTGCTGAGATTTCAGGAAACTCATAGTTTTTCGAAAGCTTGGCAACCCCTTTCAATGAAAGTGGTTCTCGTCAGTCTCTGCTTGGGGCTAGTTCAATAGGACACAAACAGTAGCGAGAGAACTTGGAACTAAATAATTGTGCCAAGTTTCAAAGAGCTTGCACAAACCGTGTTTGATTTAGAGTTCCAACTACATGTATCCATATAGGAGAAAATAGAGTGAAATCTAAACATGAAAAGGGTTACTGCAAAGGAACTGTTTAAGCTAGAAGAACGAAATTTGGTGAGCCAAGTGGGATTGGTGAACGGATCATTACCTGCAAGTATCATCAAGATTGGGTGAAAAAATATTTGCTGAGATTTCAGGAAACTCGTAGTTTTTTGGAAGCTTGGCAACCCCTTTCAATGAAAGGGATTCTCGTCAGTCTCTGCTTGGGGCTACTTCAATAGGACACAAACCATAGTGATAGAACGTGGAACTACATTATTGTGCCAAGTTTCAAAGAGCTAGCACAAACCGTGTTTGATTTAGAGTTCCAACTACATGTATCCATATAGGAGAAAACAGAGTGAAACCTAAACATGAAAACGGTTACTGCAAAGGAACATTTTAAGCTAGAAGAACGAAATTTGGTGAGCCAAGTGGGATTGGTGTACTGATCATTACCTGCCAGTATCATCAAAATTGGGTGAAAAAATGTTTGCTGAGATTTCAGGAAACTCGTAGTTTTTTGGAAGCTTGGCAACCCCTTTCAATGAAAGTGATTCTCGTCAGTCTCTGCTTGGGGCTACTTCAATAGGACACAAACCATAGCGATAGAACTTGGAACTACATTATTGTGCCAAGTTTCAAAGAGCTAGCACAAACCGTGTTTGATTTAGAGTTCCAAATACATGTATCTATATAGGAGAAAACAGAGTGAAACCTAAATATGAAAACGGTTACTGCAAAGGAACGGTTTAACCTAGAAGAACGAAATTTGGTGAGCCAAGTGGGATTGGTGTACTGATCATTACCTGCATGTATCATCAAGATTGGGTGAAAAAATGTTTGCTGAGATTTCAGGAAACTCGTACTTTTTTGGAAGCTTGGCAACCCTTTTCAATGAAAGTGGTTCTCGTCAGTATCTGCTTGGGGCTACTTCAATAGGACACAAACCGTAGCGATAGAACTTGGAACTACATTATTGTGCATAGTTTCAAAGAGCTAGCATGAACCGTGTTTGCTTTAGAGTTCCAACTACATGTATCCATATAGGAGAAAACAGAGTGAAACCTAAACATGAAAAAGGTTACTGCAAAGGAACGGTTTAAGCTAGAAGAACGAAATTTGGTGAGCCAAGTGGGATTGGTGTACTGATCATTACCTGCCAGTATCATCAAGATTGGGTGAAAAAATGTTTGCTGAGATTTCAGGAAACTCGTAGTTTTTTGGAAGCTTGGCAACCCCTTTCAATGAAAGTGATTCTCGTCAGTCTCTGCTTGGTTCTACTTCAATAGGACACAAACCATAGCGATAGAACTTGGAACTACATTTTTGTGCCAAGTTTCAAAGAGCTAGCACAAACCGTGTTTGATTTAGTGTTCCAAATACGTGTATCCATATCGGAAAAACAGAGTGAAACCTAAACCTGAAAAGGGTTACTGCAAAGGAACGGTTTAATCTAGAAGAACGAAATTTGGTGAGCGAAGTGGGAATGGTGTACTGATCATTACCTGCCAGTATAATCAAGATTGGTTGAAAAAATATTTGCTGAGATTACCGGAAACTCCTAGTTTTTCGAAAGCTTGGCAACCCCTTTCAATGAAAGTGGTTCTCGTCAGTCTCTGCTTGGGGCTAGTTCAATAGGACACAAACAGTAGCGAGAGAACTTGGAACTAAATAATTGTGCCAAGTTTCAAAGAGCTTGCACAAACCGTGTTTGATTTAGAGTTCCAACTACATGTATCCATATAGGAGAAAATAGAGTGAAATCTAAACATGAAAAGGGTTACTGCAAAGGAACTGTTTAAGCTAGAAGAACGAAATTTGGTGAGCCAAGTGGGATTGGTGAACGGATCATTACCTGCAAGTATCATCAAGATTGGGTGAAAAAATATTTGCTGAGATTTCAGGAAACTCGTAGTTTTTTGGAAGCTTGGCAACCCCTTTCAATGAAAGGGATTCTCGTCAGTCTCTGCTTGGGGCTACTTCAATAGGACACAAACCATAGTGATAGAACGTGGAACTACATTATTGTGCCAAGTTTCAAAGAGCTAGCACAAACCGTGTTTGATTTAGAGTTCCAACTACATGTATCCATATAGGAGAAAACAGAGTGAAACCTAAACATGAAAACGGTTACTGCAAAGGAACATTTTAAGCTAGAAGAACGAAATTTGGTGAGCCAAGTGGGATTGGTGTACTGATCATTACCTGCCAGTATCATCAAAATTGGGTGAAAAAATGTTTGCTGAGATTTCAGGAAACTCGTAGTTTTTTGGAAGCTTGGCAACCCCTTTCAATGAAAGTGATTCTCGTCAGTCTCTGCTTGGGGCTACTTCAATAGGACACAAACCATAGCGATAGAACTTGGAACTACATTATTGTGCCAAGTTTCAAAGAGCTAGCACAAACCGTGTTTGATTTAGAGTTCCAACTACATGTATCCGTATAGGAGAAAATAGTGTGAAACCTAAACATGAAAACGGTTATTGCAAAGGAATGGTTTAACCTAGAAGAACGAAATTTGGTGAGCCAAGTGGGATTGGTGTACTGATCATTACCTGCGAGTATCATCAAGATTGGGTGAAAAAATGTTTGCTGAGATTTCAGGAAACTCATCGTTCTTTGGAAGCTTGGCAACCCCTTTCAATGAAAGTGATTCTCGTCAGTCTCTGCTTGGGGCTACTTCAATAGGACACAAACCATAGCGATAGAACTTGGAACTACATTACTGTGCCAAGTTTCAAAGAGCTAGCACAAACCATGTTTGATTTAGAGTTCCAACTACATGTATCCATATAGGAGAAAACAGAGTGAAACCTAAACACGAAAACGGTTACTGCAAAGGAACGGTTTAACCTAGAAGAACAAAATTTGGTGCGCCTAGTGGGATTGGTGTACTTATCATTACCAGCCAGTACCATCAATATTGGGTGAAAAAATGTTTGCTGAGATTTCAGGAAACTCGTAGTTTTTTGGAAGCTTGGCAACCCCTTTCAATGAAAGTGATTCTCGTCAGTCTCTGCTTGGGGCTACTTCAATAGGACACAAACCATAGCGATAGAACTTGGAACTACATTATTGTGCCACGTTTCAAAGAGCTAGCACAAACCGTGTTTGATTTAGATTTCCAACTACATGTATCCATATAGGAGAAAATAGAGTGAAACCTAAACATGAAAAGGGTTACTTCACAGGAACGGTTTAACCTAGAAGAACGAAATTTGGTGAGCCAAGTGGGATTGGTGTACTGATCAATACCTGCCAGTATCATCAAGATTGGTTCAAAAATTGTTTGCTGAGATTTCATGAAACTCGTAGTTTTTTGGAAGCTTGGCAACCCCTTTCAATGAAAGTGATTCTCGTCAGTCTCTGTTTGGGGCTACTTCAATAGGACACAAACCATAGTGATAGAACTTGGAACTACATTATTGTGCCAAGTTTCAAAGAGCTTGCACAAACCGTGTTTGATTTAGAGTTCCAACTACACGTATCCATATAGGAGAAAATAGAGTGAAACCTAAATATGAAAAGGGTTACTGCAAAGGAACGGTTTAAGATAGAAGAACGAAATTTGGTGAGCCAAGTGGGATTG
Organism: Urocitellus parryii; assembly: GCF_045843805.1. NCBI lineage: Eukaryota > Metazoa > Chordata > Mammalia > Rodentia > Sciuridae > Urocitellus > Urocitellus parryii. The sequence continues at coordinate 37,422 of NW_027552772.1, read as the reverse complement.
GTGTACTGATCATTACCTGCAATTATCATCAAGATTGGGTGAAAAAATGTTTGCTGAAATTTCAGGAAACTCGTAGTTTTTTGGAAGCTTGGCAACCCCTTTCAATGAAAGTGATTCTCGTCAGTCTCTGCTTGGGGCTACTTCAATAGGACACAAACCGTTGCGATAGAACTTGGAACTACATTATTGTGCCAAGTTTCAAAGAGCTAGCATGAACCGTGTTTGCTTTAGAGTTCAAACTACATGTATCCATATAGGAGAAAACAGAGTGAAACCTAAACATGAAAAAGTTTACTGCAAAGGAACGGTTTAAGCTAGATGAACGAAATTTGGTGAGCCAAGTGGGATTGGTGTACTGATCATTACCTGCCAGTATCATCAAGATTGGGTGAAAAAATATTTGCTGAGATTTCAGGAAACTCGTAGTTTTTTGGAAGCTTGGCAACCCCTATCAATGAAAGTGATTCTCGTCAGTCTCTGCTTGGGGCTACTTCAATAGGACACAAACCATAGCGATAGAACTTGCAACTACATTATTGTGCCAAGTTTCAAAGAGCTAGCACAAACCGTGTATGATTTAGTGTTCCAAATACATGCATCCATATAGGAAAAAACAGAGTGAAACCTAAACATGAAAAGGGTTACTGCAAAGGAACGGTTTAAGCTAGAAGAACTAAATTTGGAGAGCCCAGTGGGATTGGTGTACTGATCATTACCTGCAAGTATCATCAAGAATGGGTGAAAAAATGTTTGCTGAGATTACCGGAAACTCCTAGTTTTTCGAAAGCTTGGCAACCCCTTTCAATGAAAGTGATTCTCCTCAGTCTCTGCTTGGGGCTACTTCAATAGGACACAAACCATAGCGATAGAACTTGGAACTACATTATTGTGCCAAGTTTCAAAGAGCTAGCACAAACCATGTTTGATTTAGAGTTCCAAATACAAGTATCCATATAGGAGAAAACAGAGTGAAACCTAAATATGAAAACGGTTACTGCAAAGGAACAGTTTAACCTAGAAGAACGAAATTTGGTGAGCCAAGTGGGATTGGTGTACTGATCATTACCTGCCAGTATCATCAAGATTGGGTGAAAAAATGTTTGCTGAGATTTCAGGAAACTCGTAGTTTTTTGGAAGCTTGGCAACCCTTTTCAATGAAAGTGATTCTCGTCAGTCTCTGCTTGGGGCTACTTCAATAGGACACAAACCATAGCGATAGAACTTGGAACTACATTATTGTGCCAAGTTTCAAAGAGCTAGCACAAACCTGTTTGATTTAGCGTTCCAAATACATGTATCCATATAGGAGAAAACAGAGTGAAACCTAAACATGAAAAGGGTTACTGGAAAGGAACGGTTTAACCTAGAAGAACGAAATTTGGTGAGCCAAGTGGGATTGGTGTACTGATCAATACCTGCCAGTATCATCAAGATTGGTTCAAAAATTGTTTGCTGAGATTTCATGAAACTCGTAGTTTTTTGGAAGCTTGGCAACCCCTTTCAATGAAAGTGATTCTCGTCAGTCTCTGCTTGGGGCTACTTCAATAGGACACAAACCATAGCGATAGAACTTGGAACTACATTATTGCGCATAGTTTCAAAGAGCTAGCATGAACCGTGTTTGCTTTAGAGTTCCAACTACATGTATCCATATAGGAGAAAACAGAGTGAAACCTAAACATGAAAAAGGTTACTGCAAAGGAACGGTTTAAGCTAGAAGAACGAAATTTGGTGAGCCAAGTGGGATTGGTGTACTGATCATTACCTGCCAGTATCATCAAGATTGGGTGAAAAAATGTTTGCTGAGATTTCAGGAAACTCGTAGTTTTTTGGAAGCTTGGCAACCCCTTTCAATGAAAGTGATTCTCGTCAGTCTCTGCTTGGGGCTACTTCAATAGGACACAAACCATAGCGATAGAACTTGGAACTACATTTTTGTGCCAAGTTTCAAAGAGCTAGCACAAACCGTGTTTGATTTAGTGTTCCAAATACGTGTATACATATAGGAAAAAACAGAGTGAAACCTAAACCTGAAAAGGGTTACTGCAAAGGAACGGTTTAAGCTAGAAGAACGAAATTTGGTGAGCCAAGTGGGATTGGTGTACTGATCTTTTCCTGCCAGTATCATCAAGATTGGGTGAAAAAATGTTTGCTGAGATTTCAAGAAATTCTTAGTTTTTTGGAAGCTTGGCAACCCCTTTCAATGAAAGTGATTCTCGTCAGTCTCTGCTTGGGGCTACTTCAATAGGACACAAACCATAGCGATAGAACTTGGAACTACATTATTGTGCCAAGTTTCAAAGAGCTAGCACAAACCCTGTTTGATTTAGAGTTCCAAATACATGTATCCATATAGGAGAAAACAGAGTGAAACCTAAATATGAAAACGGTTACTGCAAAGGAACAGTTTAACCTAGAAGAACGAAATTTGGTGAGCCAAGTGGGATTGGTGTACTGATCATTACCTGCCAGTATCATCAAGATTGGGTGAAAAAATGTTTGCTGAGATTTCAGGAAACTCGTAGTTTTTTGAGAGCTTGGCAAACCCTTTCAATGAAAGTGATTCTCGTCAGTCTCTGCTTGGCGCTACTTCAATAGGACACAAACCGTAGCGAAAGAACTTGGAACTACATTATTTTGCCAAGTTTCAAAGAGCTAGCACAAACCATGTTTGATTTAGAGTTCCAACTACATGTATCCATATAGGAGAAAAGAGAGTGAAACCTAAACATGAAAACGGTGATTGCAAAGAATGGTTTAACCTAGAAGAACGAAATTCGGTGAGCCACGTGGGATTGGTGTACTGATCATTACCTGCAAGTATCATCAAGATTGGGTGAAAAAATGTTTGCTGAGATTTCAGGAAACTCGTAGTTTTTTGGAAGCTTGGCAACCCCTTTCAATGAAAGTGATTCTCGTCAGTCTCTGCTTGGGGCTACTTCAATAGGACACAAACCATAGCGATAGAACTTGGAACTACATAATTGTGCCAAGTTTCAAAGAGTTAGCACAAACCGTGTTTGATTTAGAGTTCCAACTACACGTATCCATAGAGGAGAAAATAGAGTGAAACCTAAACATGAAAAGGGTTGCTGCCAAGGAACGGTTTAAGCTAGAAGAACGAAATTTGGAGAGCCAAGTGGGATTGGTGTACTGATCATTACCTGCAAGTATCATCAAGATTGGGTGAAAAAATGTTTGCTTAGATTTCAGGAAACTCGTAGTTTTTTGGAAGCTCGGCAACCCCTTTCAATGAAAGTGATTCTCGTCAGTCTCTGCTTGGGGCTACTTCAATACGACACAAACTGTAGCGATAGAACTTGGAACTACATTATTGTGCCAAGTTTCAAAGAGCTAGCACGAACCGTGTTTGATTTAGAGTTCCAAATACATGTATCCATATAGGAGAAAAAAGAGTGAAACATAAACATGAAAACGGTTACTGCAAAGGAACGGTTTAAGCTAGATGAATGAAATTTGGTGAGCCAAGTGGGATTGGTGTACTGATCATTACCTGCCAGTATCATCAAGATTGGGTGAAAGAATATTTGCTGAGATTTCAGGAAACTCGTAGTATTTTGGAAGCTTGGCAACCCCTTTCAATGAAAGTGATTCTCGTCAGTCTCTGCTTGGGGCTACTTCAATAGGACACAAACCATAGCGATGGAACTTGGAACTACATAATTGTGCCAAGTTTCAAAGAGCTAGCACAAACCGTGTTTGATTTAGAGTTCCAACTACACGTATCCATAGAGGAGAAAATAGAGTGAAACCTAAACATGAAAAGGGTTACTGCCAAGGAACGGTTTAAGCTAGAAGAACGAAATTTGGAGAGCCAAGTGGGATTGGTGTACTGATCATTACCTGCAAGTATCATCAAGAATGGTGAAAAAATGTTTGCTGAGATTACCGGAAACTCCTAGTTTTTCGAAAGCTTGGCAACCCCTTTCAATGAAAGTGATTCTCCTCAGTCTCTGCTTGGGGCTACTTCAATAGGACACAAACCATAGCGATAGAACTTGGAACTACATTATTGTGCCAAGTTTCAAAGAGCTAGCACAAACCATGTTTGATTTAGAGTTCCAAATACATGTATCCATATAGGAGAAAACAGAGTGAAACCTAAATATGAAAACGGTTACTGCAAAGGAACAGTTTAACCTAGAAGAACGAAATTTGGTGAGCCAAGTGGGATTGGTGTACTGATCATTACCTGCCAGTATCATCAAGATTGGGTGAAAAAATGTTTGCTGAGATTTCAGGAAACTCGTAGTTTTTTGGAAGCTTGGCAACCCTTTTCAATGAAAGTGATTCTCGTCAGTCTCTGCTTGGGGCTACTTCAATAGGACACAAACCATAGCGATAGAACTTGGAACTACATTATTGTGCCAAGTTTCAAAGAGCTAGCACAAACCTGTTTGATTTAGCGTTCCAAATACATGTATCCATATAGGAGAAAACAGAGTGAAACCTAAACATGAAAAGGGTTACTGGAAAGGAACGGTTTAACCTAGAAGAACGAAATTTGGTGAGCCAAGTGGGATTGGTGTACTGATCAATACCTGCCAGTATCATCAAGATTGGTTCAAAAATTGTTTGCTGAGATTTCATGAAACTCGTAGTTTTTTGGAAGCTTGGCAACCCCTTTCAATGAAAGTGATTCTCGTCAGTCTCTGCTTGGGGCTACTTCAATAGGACACAAACCATAGCGATAGAACTTGGAACTACATTATTGCGCATAGTTTCAAAGAGCTAGCATGAACCGTGTTTGCTTTAGAGTTCCAACTACATGTATCCATATAGGAGAAAACAGAGTGAAACCTAAACATGAAAAAGGTTACTGCAAAGGAACGGTTTAAGCTAGAAGAACGAAATTTGGTGAGCCAAGTGGGATTGGTGTACTGATCATTACCTGCCAGTATCATCAAGATTGGGTGAAAAAATGTTTGCTGAGATTTCAGGAAACTCGTAGTTTTTTGGAAGCTTGGCAACCCCTTTCAATGAAAGTGATTCTCGTCAGTCTCTGCTTGGGGCTACTTCAATAGGACACAAACCATAGCGATAGAACTTGGAACTACATTTTTGTGCCAAGTTTCAAAGAGCTAGCACAAACCGTGTTTGATTTAGTGTTCCAAATACGTGTATACATATAGGAAAAAACAGAGTGAAACCTAAACCTGAAAAGGGTTACTGCAAAGGAACGGTTTAATCTAGAAGAACGAAATTTGGTGAGCCAAGTGGGATTGGTGTACTGATCTTTTCCTGCCAGTATCATCAAGATTGGGTGAAAAAATGTTTGCTGAGATTTCAAGAAATTCTTAGTTTTTTGGAAGCTTGGCAACCCCTTTCAATGAAAGTGATTCTCGTCAGTCTCTGCTTGGGGCTACTTCAATAGGACACAAACCATAGCGATAGAACTTGGAACTACATTATTGTGCCAAGTTTCAAAGAGCTAGCACAAACCCTGTTTGATTTAGAGTTCCAAATACATGTATCCATATAGGAGAAAACAGAGTGAAACCTAAATATGAAAACGGTTACTGCAAAGGAACAGTTTAACCTAGAAGAACGAAATTTGGTGAGCCAAGTGGGATTGGTGTACTGATCATTACCTGCCAGTATCATCAAGATTGGGTGAAAAAATGTTTGCTGAGATTTCAGGAAACTCGTAGTTTTTTGAGAGCTTGGCAAACCCTTTCAATGAAAGTGATTCTCGTCAGTCTCTGCTTGGCGCTACTTCAATAGGACACAAACCGTAGCGAAAGAACTTGGAACTACATTATTTTGCCAAGTTTCAAAGAGCTAGCACAAACCATGTTTGATTTAGAGTTCCAACTACATGTATCCATATAGGAGAAAAGAGAGTGAAACCTAAACATGAAAACGGTGATTGCAAAGAATGGTTTAACCTAGAAGAACGAAATTCGGTGAGCCAAGTGGGATTGGTGTACTGATCATTACCTGCAAGTATCATCAAGATTGGGTGAAAAAATGTTTGCTGAGATTTCAGGAAACTCGTAGTTTTTTGGAAGCTTGGCAACCCCTTTCAATGAAAGTGATTCTCGTCAGTCTCTGCTTGGGGCTACTTCAATAGGACACAAACCATAGCGATAGAACTTGGAACTACATTATTGTGCCAAGTTTCAAAGAGCTAGCACGAACCGTGTTTGATTTAGAGTTCCAAATACATGTATCCATATAGGAGAAAAAAGAGTGAAACATAAACATGAAAACGGTTACTGCAAAGGAACGGTTTAAGCTAGAAGAACGAAATTTGGTGAGCCAAGTGGGATTGGTGTACTGATCATTACCTGCGAGTATCATCAAGATTGGGTGAAAAAATATTTGCTGAGATTTCAGGAAACTCGTAGTTTTTTGGAAGCTTGGCAACCCCTTTCAATGAAAGTGATTCTCGTCAGTCTCTGCTTGGGGCTACTTCAATAGGACACAAACCATAGCGATAGAACTTGCAACTACATTATTGTGCCAAGTTTCAAAGAGCTAGCACAAACCGTGTTTGATTTAGTGTTCCAAATACGTGTATCCATATAGGAAAAAACAGAGTGAAACCTAAACCTGAAAAGGGTAACTGCAAAGGAACGGTTTAAGCTAGAAGAACGAAATTTGGTGAGCCAAGTGTGATTGGTGTACTGATATTTTCCTGCCATTATCATCAAGATTGGGTGAAAAAATGTTTGCTGAGATTTCAAGAAATTCTTCGTTTTTTGGAAGCTTGGTAACCCCTTTCAATGAAAGTGATTCTCGTCAGTCTCTGCTTGGGGCTACTTCAATAGGACACAAACCATAGCGATAGAACTTGGAACTACATTATTGTGCCAAGTTTCAAAGAGCTAGCACAAACCGTGTTTGATTTAGTGTTCCAACTACACGTATCCATAGAGGAGAAAATAGAGTGAAACCTAAACATGAAAAGGGTTACTGCCAAGGAACGGTTTAAGCTAGAAGAACGAAATTTGGAGAGCCAAGTGGGATTGGTGTACTGATCATTACCTGCAAGTATCATCAAGATTGGGTGAAAAAATGTTTGCTGAGATTTCAGGAAACTCGTAGTTTTTTGGAAGCTTGGAAACCCCTTTCAATGAAAGTGATTCTCGTCAGTCTCTGCTTGGGGCTACTTCAATACGACACAAACTGTAGCGATAGAACTTGGAACTACATTATTGTGCCAAGTTTCAAAGAGCTAGCACGAACCGTGTTTGATTTAGAGTTCCAAATACATGTATCCATATAGGAGAAAAAAGAGTGAAACATAAACATGAAAACGGTTACTGCAAAGGAACGGTTTAAGCTAGAAGAACGAAATTTGGTGAGCCAAGTGGGATTGGTGTACTGATCATTACCTGCGAGTATCATCAAGATTGGGTGAAAAAATATTTGCTGAGATTTCAGGAAACTCGTAGTTTTTTGGAAGCTTGGCAACCCCTTTCAATGAAAGTGATTCTCGTCAGTCTCTGCTTGGGGCTACTTCAATAGGACACAAACCATAGCGATAGAACTTGCAACTACATTATTGTGCCAAGTTTCAAAGAGCTAGCACAAACCGTGTTTGATTTAGTGTTCCAAATACATGCATCCATATAGGAAAAAACAGAGTGAAACCTAAACATGAAAAGGGTTACTGCAAAGGAACGGTTTAAGCTAGAAGAACTAAATTTGGAGAGCCAAGTGGGATTGGTGTACTGATCATTACCTGCAAGTATCATCAAGAATGGGTGAAAAAATATTTGCTGAGATTTCAGGAAACTCGTAGTTTTTTGGAAGCTTGGCAACCCTTTTGAATGAAAGTGATTCTCGTCAGTCTCTGCTTGGGGCTACTTCAATAGGACACAAACCATAGCGATAGAACTTGGAACTACATTATTGTGCCAAGTTTCAAAGAGCTAGCACAAACCGTGTTTGATTTAGAGTTCCAAATACATGTATCCATATAGGAGAAAACAGAGTGAAACCTAAATATGAAAACGGTTCCTGCAAAGGAACGGTTTAACCTAGAAGAACGAAATTTGGTGAGCCAAGTGGGATTGGTGTACTGATCAATACCTGCCAGTATCATCAAGATTGGTTCAAAAATTGTTTGCTGAGATGTCAGGAAACTCGTAGTATTTTGGAAGCTTGGCAACCCCTTTCAATGAAAGTGATTCTCGTCAGTCTCTGCTTGGGGCTACTTCAATAGGACACAAACCATAGCGATAGAACTTGGAACTACATAATTGTGCCAAGTTTCAAAGAGCTAGCACAAACCGTGTTTGATTTAGAGTTCCAACTACACGTATCCATAGAGGAGAAAATAGAGTGAAACCTAAACATGAAAAGGGTTACTGCCAAGGAACGGTTTAAGCTAGAAGAACGAAATTTGGAGAGCCAAGTGGGATTGGTGTACTGATCATTACCTGCAAGTATCATCAAGATTGGGTGAAAAAATGTTTGCTGAGATTACCGGAAACTCCTAGTTTTTCGAAAGCTTGGCAACCCCTTTCAATGAAAGTGATTCTCGTCAGTCTCTGCTTGGGGCTACTTCAATAGGACACAAACCATAGCGATAGAACTTGGAACTACATTATTGTGCCAAGTTTCAAAGAGCTAGCACAAACCGTGTTTGATTTAGAGTTCCAAATACATGTATCTATATAGGAGAAAACAGAGTGAAACCTAAATATGAAAACGGTTACTGCAAAGGAACGGTTTAACCTAGAAGAACGAAATTTGGTGAGCCAAGTGGGATTGGTGTACTGATCATTACCTGCCAGTATCATCAAGATTGGGTGAAAAAATGTTTGCTGAGATTTCAGGAAACTCGTAGTTTTTTGGAAGCATGGCAACCCCTTTCAATGAAAGTGATTCTCGTCAGTCTCTGCTTGGGGCTACTTCAATAGGACACAAACCATAGCGATAGAACTTGGAACTACATTTTTGTGCCAAGTTTCAAAGAGCTAGCACAAACCGTGTTTGATTTAGTGTTCCAAATACGTGTATCCATATAGGAAAAAACAGAGTGAAACCTAAACCTGAAAAGGGTTACTGCAAAGGAACGGTTTAAGCTAGAAGAACGAAATTTGGTGAGCCAAGTGGGATTGGTGTACTGATATTTTCCTGCCATTATCATCAAGATTGGGTGAAAAAATGTTTGCTGAGATTTCAAGAAATTCTTAGTTTTTTGGAAGCTTGGTAACCCCTTTCAATGAAAGTGATTCTCGTCAGTCTCTGCTTGGGGCTACTTCAATAGGACACAAACCATAGCGATAGAACTTGGAACTACATTATTGTGCCAAGTTTCAAAGAGCTAGCACAAACCGTGTTTGATTTAGAGTTCCAACTACACGTATCCATAGAGGAGAAAATAGAGTGAAACCTAAACATGAAAAGGGTTACTGCCAAGGAACGGTTTAAGCTAGATGAACGAAATTTGGAGAGCCAAGTGGGATTGGTGTACTGATCATTACCTGCAAGTATCATCAAGATTGGGTGAAAAAATGTTTGCTGAGATTTCAGGAAACTCGTAGTTTTTTGGAAGCTTGGCAACCCCTTTCAATGAAAGTGATTCTCGTCAGTCTCTGCTTGGGGCTACTTCAATACGACACAAACTGTAGCGATAGAACTTGGAACTACATTATTGTGCCAAGTTTCAAAGAGCTAGCACGAACCGTGTTTGATTTAGAGTTCCAAATACATGTATCCATATAGGAGAAAAAAGAGTGAAACATAAACATGAAAACGGTTACTGCAAAGGAACGGTTTAAGCTAGATGAATGAAATTTGGTGAGCCAAGTGGGATTGGTGTACTGATCATTACCTGCGAGTATCATCAAGATTGGGTGAAAAAATATTTGCTGAGATTTCAGGAAACTCGTAGTTTTTTGGAAGCTTGGCAACCCCTTTCAATGAAAGTGATTCTCGTCAGTCTCTGCTTGGGGCTACTTCAATAGGACACAAACCATAGCGATAGAACTTGCAACTACATTATTGTGCCAAGATTCAAAGAGCTAGCACAAACCGTGTTTGATTTAGTGTTCCAAATACATGCATCCATATAGGAAAAAACAGAGTGAAACCTAAACATGAAAAGGGTTACTGCAAAGGAACGGTTTAAGCTAGAAGAACTAAATTTGGAGAGCCAAGTGGGATTGGTGTACTGATCATTACCTGCAAGTATCATCAAGAATGGGTGAAAAAATATTTGCTGAGATTTCAGGAAACTCGTAGTTTTTTGGAAGCTTGGCAACCCTTTTCAATGAAAGTGATTCTCGTCAGTCTCTGCTTGGGGCTACTTCAATAGGACACAAACCATAGCGATAGAACTTGGAACTACATTATTGTGCCAAGTTTCAAAGAGCTAGCACAAACCGTGTTTGATTTAGAGTTCCAAATACATGTATCCATATAGGAGAAAACAGAGTGAAACCTAAATATGAAAACGGTTACTGCAAAGGAACGGTTTAACCTAGAAGAACGAAATTTGGTGAGCCAAGTGGGATTGGTGTACTGATCAATACCTGCCAGTATCATCAAGATTGGTTCAAAAATTGTTTGCTGAGATGTCAGGAAACTCGTAGTATTTTGGAAGCTTGGCAACCCCTTTCAATGAAAGTGATTCTCGTCAGTCTCTGCTTGGGACTACTTCAATAGGACACAAACCATAGCGATAGAACTTGGAACTACATAATTGTGCCAAGTTTCAAAGAGCTAGCACAAACCGTGTTTGATTTAGAGTTCCAACTACACGTATCCATAGAGGAGAAAATAGAGTGAAACCTAAACATGAAAAGGGTTACTGCCAAGGAACGGTTTAAGCTAGAAGAACGAAATTTGGAGAGCCAAGTGGGATTGGTGTACTGATCATTACCTGCAAGTATCATCAAGATTGGGTGAAAAAATGTTTGCTGAGATTACCGGAAACTCCTAGTTTTTCGAAAGCTTGGCAACCCCTTTCAATGAAAGTGATTCTCGTCAGTCTCTGCTTGGGGCTACTTCAATAGGACACAAACCATAGCGATAGAACTTGGAACTACATTATTGTGCCAAGTTTCAAAGAGCTAGCACAAACCGTGTTTGATTTAGAGTTCCAAATACATGTATCTATATATGAGAAAACAGAGTGAAACCTAAATATGAAAACGGTTACTGCAAAGGAACGGTTTAACCTAGAAGAACGAAATTTGGTGAGCCAAGTGGGATTGGTGTACTGATCATTACCTGCCAGTATCATCAAGATTGGGTGAAAAAATGTTTGCTGAGATTTCAGGAAACTCGTAGTTTTTTGGAAGCATGGCAACCCCTTTCAATGAAAGTGATTCTCGTCAGTCTCTGCTTGGGGCTACTTCAATAGGACACAAACCATAGTGATAGAACTTGGAACTACATTTTTGTGCCAAGTTTCAAAGAGCTAGCACAAACCGTGTTTGATTTAGTGTTCCAAATACGTGTATCCATATAGGAAAAAACAGAGTGAAACCTAAACCTGAAAAGGGTTACTGCAAAGGAACGGTTTAAGCTAGAAGAACGAAATTTGGTGAGCCAAGTGGGATTGGTGTACTGATATTTTCCTGCCATTATCATCAAGATTGGGTGAAAAAATGTTTGCTGAGATTTCAAGAAATTCTTAGTTTTTTGGAAACTTGGTAACCCCTTTCAATGAAAGTGATTCTCGTCAGTCTCTGCTTGGGGCTACTTCAATAGGACACAAACCATAGCGATAGAACTTGGAACTACATTATTGTGCCAAGTTTCAAAGAGCTAGCACAAACCGTGTTTGATTTAGAGATCCAACTACACGTATCCATAGAGGAGAAAATAGAGTGAAACCTAAACATGAAAAGGGTTACTGCCAAGGAACGGTTTAAGCTAGAAGAACGAAATTTGGAGAGCCAAGTGGGATTGGTGTACTGATCATTACCTGCAAGTATCATCAAGATTGGGTGAAAAAATGTTTGCTGAGATTTCAGGAAACTCGTAGTTTTTTGGAAGCTTGGCAACCCCTTTCAATGAAAGTGATTCTCGTCAGTCTCTGCTTGGGGCTACTTCAATACGACACAAACTGTAGCGATAGAACTTGGAACTACATTATTGTGCCAAGTTTCAAAGTGCTAGCACGAACCGTGTTTGATTTAGAGTTCCAAATACATGTATCCATATAGGAGAAAAAAGAGTGAAACATAAACATGAAAACGGTTACTGCAAAGGAACGGTTTAAGCTAGATGAATGAAATTTGGTGAGCCAAGTGGGATTGGTGTACTGATCATTACCTGCCAGTATCATCAAGATTGGGTGAAAAAATATTTGCTGAGATTTCAGGAAACTCGTAGTTTTTTGGAAGCTTGGCAACCCCTTTCAATGAAAGTGATTCTCGTCAGTCTCTGCTTGGGGCTACTTCAATAGGACACAAACCATAGCGATAGAACTTGCAACTACATTATTGTGCCAAGTTTCAAAGAGCTAGCACAAACCATGTTTGATTTAGTGTTCCAAATACATGCATCCATATAGGAAAAAACAGAGTGAAACCTAAACATGAAAAGGGTTACTGCAAAGGAACGGTTTAAGCTAGAAGAACTAAATTTGGAGAGCCAAGTGCGATTGGTGTACTGATCATTACCTGCAAGTATCATCAAGAATGGGTGAAAAAATGTTTGCTGAGATTTCAGGAAACTCGTAGTTTTTTGGAAGCTTGGCAACCCTTTTCAATGAAAGTGATTCTCGTCAGTCTCTGCTTGGGGCTACTTCAATAGGACACAAACCATAGCGATAGAACTTGGAACTACATTATTGTGCCAAGTTTCAAAGAGCTAGCACAAACCGTGTTTGATTTAGAGTTCCAAATACATGTATCCATATAGGAGAAAACAGAGTGAAACCTAAATATGAAAACGGTTACTGCAAAGGAACGGTTTAACCTAGAAGAACGAAATTTGGTGAGCCAAGAGGGATTGGTGTACTGATCAATACCTGCCAGTATCATCAAGATTGGTTCAAAAATTGTTGGCTGAGATGTCAGGAAACTCGTAGTATTTTGGAAGCTTGGGAACCCGTTTCAATGAAAGTGATTCTCGTCAGTCTCTGCTTGGGGCTACTTCAATAGGACACAAACCATAGCGATAGAACTTGGAACTACATAATTGTGCCAAGTTTCAAAGAGCTAGCACAAACCGTGTTTGATTTAGAGTTCCAACTACACGTATCCATATAGGAGAAAATAGAGTGAAACCTAAACATGAAAAGGGTTACTGCCAAGGAACGGTTTAAGCTAGAAGAACGAAATTTGGAGAGCCAAGTGGGATTGGTGTACTGATCATTACCTGCAAGCATCATCAAGATTGGGTGAAAAAATGTTTGCTGAGATTTCAGGAAACTCGTAGTTTTTTGGAAGCTTGGCAACCCCTTTCAATGAAAGTGATTCTCGTCAGTCTCTGCTTGGGGCTACTTCAATAGGACACAAACCATAGCGATAGAACTTGGAACTACATAATTGTGCCAAGTTTCAAAGAGCTAGCACAAACCGTGTTTGATTTAGAGTTCCAACTACACGTATCCATAGAGGAGAAAATAGAGTGAAACCTAAACATGAAAAGGGTTACTGCCAAGGAACGGTTTAAGCTAGAAGAACGAAATTTGGAGAGCCAAGTGGGATTGGTGTACTGATCATTACCTGCCAGTATCATCAAGATTGGGTGAAAAAATGTTTGCTGAGATTTCAGGAAACTCGTAGTTTTTTGGAAGCATGGCAACCCCTTTCAATGAAAGTGATTCTCGTCAGTCTCTGCTTGGTTCTACTTCAATAGGACACAAACCATAGCGATAGAACTTGCAACTACATTATTGTGCCAAGTTTCAAAGAGCTAGCACAAACCGTGTTTGATTTAGTGTTCCAAATACATGCATCCATATAGGAAAAAACAGAGTGAAACCTAAACATGAAAAGGGTTACTGCAAAGGAACGGTTTAAGCTAGAAGAACTAAATTTGGAGAGCCAAGTGGGATTGGTGTACTGATCATTACCTGCAAGTATCATCAAGAATGGGTGAAAAAATGTTTGCTGAGATTTCAGGAAACTCGTAGTTTTTTGGAAGCTTGGCAACCCTTTTCAATGAAAGTGATTCTCGTCAGTCTCTGCTTGGGGCTACTTCAATAGGACACAAACCATAGCGATAGAACTTGGAACTACATTATTGTGCCAAGTTTCAAAGAGCTAGCACAAACCGTGTTTGATTTAGAGTTCCAAATACATGTATCCATATAGGAGAAAACAGAGTGAAACCTAAATATGAAAACGGTTACTGCAAAGGAACGGTTTAACCTAGAAGAACGAAATTTGGTGAGCCAAGTGGGATTGGTGTACTGATCAATACCTGCCAGTATCATCAAGATTGGTTCAAAAATTGTTTGCTGAGATGTCAGGAAACTCGTAGTATTTGGAAGCTTGGCAACCCCTTTCAATGAAAGTGATTCTCGTCAGTCTCTGCTTGGGGCTACTTCAATAGGACACAAACCATAGCGATAGAACTTGGAACTACATAATTGTGCCAAGTTTCAAAGAGCTAGCACAAACCGTGTTTGATTTAGAGTTCCAACTACACGTATCCATATAGGAGAAAATAGAGTGAAACCTAAACATGAAAAGGGTTACTGCCAAGGAACGGTTTAAGCTAGAAGAACGAAATTTGGAGAGCCAAGTGGGATTGGTGTACTGATCATTACCTGCAAGCATCATCAAGATTGGGTGAAAAAATGTTTGCTGAGATTTCAGGAAACTCGTAGTTTTTTGGAAGCTTGGCAACCCCTTTCAATGAAAGTGATTCTCGTCAGTCTCTGCTTGGGGCTACTTCAATAGGACACAAACCATAGCGATAGAACTTGGAACTACATAATTGTGCCAAGTTTCAAAGAGCTAGCACAAACCGTGTTTGATTTAGAGTTCCAACTACACGTATCCATAGAGGAGAAAATAGAGTGAAACCTAAACATGAAAAGGGTTACTGCCAAGGAACGGTTTAAGCTGGAAGAACGAAATTTGGAGAGCCAAGTGGGATTGGTGTACTGATCATTACCTGCCAGTATCATCAAGATTGGGTGAAAAAATGTTTGCTGAGATTTCAGGAAACTCGTAGTTTTTTGGAAGCATGGCAACCCCTTTCAATGAAAGTGATTCTCGTCAGTCTCTGCTTGGGGCTACTTCAATAGGACACAAACCATAGCGATAGAACTTGCAACTACATTATTGTGCCAAGTTTCAAAGAGCTAGCACAAACCGTGTTTGATTTAGTGTTCCAAATACATGCATCCATATAGGAAAAAACAGAGTGAAACCTAAACATGAAAAGGGTTACTGCAAAGGAACGGTTTAAGCTAGAAGAACTAAATTTGGAGAGCCAAGTGGGATTGGTGTACTGATCATTACCTGCAAGTATCATCAAGAATGGGTGAAAAAATGTTTGCTGAGATTTCAGGAAACTCGTAGTTTTTTGGAAGCTTGGCAACCCTTTTCAATGAAAGTGATTCTCGTCAGTCTCTGCTTGGGGCTACTTCAATAGGACACAAACCATAGCGATAGAACTTGGAACTACATGATTGTGCCAAGTTTCAAAGAGCTAGCACAAACCGTGTTTGATTTAGAGTTCCAAATACATGTATCCATATAGGAGAAAACAGAGTGAAACCTAAATATGAAAACGGTTACTGCAAAGGAACGGTTTAACCTAGAAGAACGAAATTTGGTGAGCCAAGTGGGATTGGTGTACTGATCAATACCTGCCAGTATCATCAAGATTGGTTCAAAAATTGTTTGCTGAGATGTCAGGAAACTCGTACTATTTTGGAAGCTTGGGAACCCCTTTCAATGAAAGTGATTCTCGTCAGTCTCTGCTTGGGGCTACTTCAATAGGACACAAACCATAGCGATAGAACTTGGAACTACATAATTGTGCCAAGTTTCAAAGAGCTAGCACGAACCGTGTTTGATTTAGAGTTCCAACTACACGTATCCATATAGGAGAAAATAGAGTGAAACCTAAACATGAAAAGGGTTACTGCCAAGGAACGGTTTAAGCTAGAAGAACGAAATTTGGAGAGCCAAGTGGGATTGGTGTACTGATCATTACCTGCAAGCATCATCAAGATTGGGTGAAAAAATGTTTGCTGAGATTTCAGGAAACTCGTAGTTTTTTGGAAGCTTGGCAACCCCTTTCAGTGAAAGTGATTCTCGTCAGTCTCTGCTTGGGGCTACTTCAATAGGACACAAACCATAGCGATAGAACTTGGAACTACATAATTGTGCCAAGTTTCAAAGAGCTAGCACAAACCGTGTTTGATTTAGAGTTCCAACTACACGTATCCATAGAGGAGAAAATGGAGTGAAACCTAAACATGAAAAGGGTTACTGCCAAGGAACGGTTTAAGCTAGAAGAACGAAATTTGGAGAGCCAAGTGGGATTGGTGTACTGATCATTACCTGCCAGTATCATCAAGATTGGGTGAAAAAATGTTTGCTGAGATTTCAGGAAACTCGTAGTTTTTTGGAAGCATGGCAACCCCTTTCAATGAAAGTGATTCTCGTCAGTCTCTGCTTGGGGCTACTTCAATAGGACACAAACCATAGCTATAGAACTTGGAACTACATTTTTGTGCCAAGTTTCAAAGAGCTAGCACAAACCGTGTTTGATTTAGTGTTCCAAATACGTGTATCCATATAGGAAAAAACAGAGTGAAACCTAAACCTGAAAAGGGTTACTGCAAAGGAACGGTTTAAGCTAGAAGAACGAAATTTGGTGAGCCAAGTGGGATTGGTGTACTGATCTTTTCCTGCCATTATCATCAAGATTGGGTGAAGAAATGTTTGCTGAGATTTCAAGAAATTCTTAGTTTTTTGGAAGCTTGGTAACCCCTTTCAATGAAAGTGATTCTCGTCAGTCTCTGCTTGGGGCTACTTCAATAGGACACAAACCATAGCGATAGAACTTGGAACTACATTATTGTGCCAAGTTTCAAAGAGCTAGCACAAACCGTGTTTGATTTAGAGTTCCAAATACATGTATCCATATAGGAGAAAACAGAGTGAAACCTAAATATGAAAACGGTTACTGCAAAGGAACAGTTTAACCTAGAAGAACGAAATTTGGTGAGCCAAGTGGGATTGGTGTACTGATCATTACCAGCCAGTATCATCAAGATTGGGTGAAAAAATGTTTGCTGAGATTTCAGGAAACTCGTAGTTTTTTGAGAGCTTGGCAACCCCTTTCAATGAAAGTGATTCTCGTCAGTCTCTGCTTGGGGCTACTTCAATAGGACACAAACCGTAGCGAAAGAACTTGGAACTACATTATTGTGCCAAGTTTCAAAGAGCTAGCACAAACCGTGTTTGATTTAGAGTTCCAAATACATGTATCCATATAGGAGAGAACAGAGTGAAACCTAAACCTGAAAAGGGTTACTGCAAAGGAACGGTTTAAGCTAGAAGAACGAAATTTGGTGAGCCAAGTGGGATTGGTGTACTGATCATTACCTGCCAGTATCATCAAGATTGGTTCAAAAATTGTTTGCTGAGATGTCAGGAAACTCGTAGTATTTTGGAAGCTTGGCAACCCCTTTCAATGAAAGTGATTCTCGTCAGTCTCTGCTTGGGGCTACTTCAATAGTACACAAACCATAGCGATAGAACTTGGAACTACATAATTGTGCCAAGTTTCAAAGAGCTAGCACAAACCGTGTTTGATTTAGAGTTCCAACTACACGTATCCATATAGGAGAAAATAGAGTGAAACCTAAACATGAAAAGGGTTACTGCAAAGGAACGGTTTAAGCTAGAAGAACGAAATTTGGAGAGCCAAGTGGGATTGGTGTACTGATCATTACCTGCAAGTATCATCAAGATTGGGTGAAAAAATGTTTGCTGAGATTTCAGGAAACTCGTACTTTTTTGGAAGCTTGGCAACCCTTTTCAATGAAAGTGATTCTCGTCAGTATCTGCTTGGGGCTACTTCAATAGGACACAAACCGTAGCGATAGAACTTGGAACTACATTATTGCGCATAGTTTCAAAGAGCTAGCATGAACCGTGTTTGCTTTAGAGTTCCAACTACATGTATCCATAAAGGAGAAAACAGAGTGAAACCTAAACATGAAAAAGGTTACTGCAAAGGAACGGTTTAAGCTAGAAGAACGAAATTTGGTGAGCCAAGTGGGATTGGTGTACTGATCAAAACCGGCCGGTATCATCAAGATTGGGTGAAAAAATGTTTGCTGAGATTTCAGGAAACTCGTAGTTTTTTGGAAGCTTGGCAACCCCTTTCAATGAAAGTGATTCTCGTCAGTCTCTGCTTGGGGCTACTTCAATAGGACACAAACCATAGCGATAGAACTTGGAACTACATTTTTGTGCCAAGTTTCAAAGAGCTAGCACAAACCGTGTTTGATTTAGTGTTCCAAATACGTGTATCCATATAGGAAAAAACAGAGTGAAACCTAAACCTGAAAAGGGTTACTGCAAAGGAACGGTTTAAGCTAGAAGAACGAAATTTGGTGAGCCAAGTGGGATTGGAGTACTGATCTTTTCCTGCCAGTATCATCAAGATTGGGTGAAAAAATGTTTGCTGAGATTTCAAGAAATTCTTAGTTTTTTGGAAGCTTGGCAACCCCTTTAAATGAAAGTGATTCTCGTCAGTCTCTGCTTGGGGCTACTTCAATAGGACACAAACCATAGCGATAGATCTTGGAACTACATTATTGTGCCAAGTTTCAAAGAGCTAGCACAAACCATGTTTGATTTAGTGTTCCAAATACATGTATCCATATAGGAAAAAACAGAGTGAAACCTAAACATGAAAAGGGTTACTGCAAAGGAACTGTTTAAGCTAGAAGAACGAAATTTGAGAGCCAAGTGGGATTGGTGTACTGATCATTACCTGCCAGTATCATCAAGATTGGGTGAAAAATGTTTGCTGAGATTTCAGGAAACTCGTAGTTTTTTGGAAGCTTGGCAACCCCTTTCAATGAAAGTGATTCTCGTAAGTCTCTGCTTGGGGCTACTTCAATAGGACACAAACCATAGCGATAGAACTTGCAACTACATTATTGTGCCAAGTTTCAAAGAGCTAGCACAAACCGTGTTTGATTTAGTGTTCCAAATACATGCATCCATATAGGAAAAAACAGAGTGAAACCTAAATATGAAAAGGGTTACTGCAAAGGAACGGTTTAAGCTAGAAGAACTAAATTTGGAGAGCCAAGTGGGATTGGTGTACTGATCATTACCTGCAAGTATCATCAAGAATGGGTGAAAAAATGTTTGCTGAGATTTCAGGAAACTCGTAGTTTTTTGGAAGCTTGGCAAACCTTTTCAATGAAAGTGATTCTCGTCAGTCTCTGCTTGGGGCTACTTCAATGGGACACAAACCATAGCGATAGAACTTGGAACTACATTATTGTGCCAAGTTTCAAAGAGCTAGCACAAACCGTGTTTGATTTAGAGTTCCAAATACATGTATCCATATAGGAGAAAACAGAGTGAAACCTAAATATGAAAACGGTTACTGCAAAGGAACGGTTTAACCTAGAAGAACGAAATTTGGTGAGCCAAGTGGGATTGGTGTACTGATCAATACCTGCCAGTATCATCAAGATTGGTTCAAAAATTGTTTGCTGAGATGTCAGGAAACTCGTAGTATTTTGGAAGCTTGGCAACCCCTTTCAATGAAAGTGATTCTCGTCAGTCTCTGCTTGGGGCTACTTCAATAGGACACAAACCATAGCGATAGAACTTGGAACTACATAATTGTGCCAAGTTTCAAAGAGCTAGCACAAACCGTGTTTGATTTAGAGTTCCAACTACACGTATCCATATAGGAGAAAATAGAGTGAAACCTAAACATGAAAAGGGTTACTGCCAAGGAACGGTTTAAGCTAGAAGAACGAAATTTGGAGAGCCAAGTGGGATTGGTGTACTGATCATTACCTGCAAGCATCATCAAGATTGGGTGAAAAAAATGTTTGCTGAGATTTCAGGAAACTCGTAGTTTTTTGGAAGCTTGGCAACCCCTTTCAATGAAAGTGATTCTCGTCAGTCTCTGCTTGGGGCTACTTCAATAGGACACAAACCATAGCGATAGAACTTGGAACTACATAATTGTGCCAAGTTTCAAAGAGCTAGCACAAACCGTGTTTGATTTAGAGTTCCAACTACACGTATCCATAGAGGAGAAAATAGAGTGAAACCTAAACATGAAAAGGGTTACTGCCAAGGAACGGTTTAAGCTAGAAGAACGAAATTTGGAGAGCCAAGTGGGATTGGTGTACTGATCATTACCTGCCAGTATCATCAAGATTGGGTGAAAAAATGTTTGCTGAGATTTCAGGAAACTCGTAGATTTTTGGAAGCATGGCAACCCCTTTCAATGAAAGTGATTCTCGTCAGTCTCTGCTTGGGGCTACTTCAATAGGACACAAACCATAGCGATAGAACTTGGAACTACATTTTTGTGCCAATTTCAAAGAGCTAGCACAAACCGTGTTTGATTTAGTGTTCCAAATACGTGTATCCATAAAGGAAAAAACAGAGTGAAACCTAAACCTGAAAAGGGTTACTGCAAAGGAACGGTTTAAGCTAGAAGAACGAAATTTGGTGAGCCAAGTGGGATTGGTGTACTGATCTTTTCCTGCCATTATCATCAAGATTGGGTGAAAAAATGTTTGCTGAGATTTCAAGAAATTCTTAGTTTTTTGGAAGCTTGGTAACCCCTTTCAATGAAAGTGATTCTCGTCAGTCTCTGCTTGGGGCTACTTCAATAGGACACAAACCATAGCGATAGAACTTGGAACTACATTATTGTGCCTAGTTTCGAAGAGCTAGCACAAACCGTGTTTGATTTAGAGTTCCAAATACATGTATCCATATAGGAGAAAACAGATGAAACCTAAATATGAAAACGGTTACTGCAAAGGAACAGTTTAACCTAGAAGAACGAAATTTGGTGAGCCAAGTGGGATTGGTGTACTGATCATTACCAGCCAGTATCATCAAGATTGGGTGAAAAAATGTTTGCTGAGATTTCAGGAAAATCGTAGTTTTTTGAGAGCTTGGCAACCCCTTTAAATGAAAGTGATTCTCGTCAGTCTCTGCTTGGGGCTACTTCAATAGGACACAAACCGTAGCGAAAGAACTTGGAACTACATTATTGTGCCAAGTTTCAAAGAGCTAGCACAAACCGTGTTTGATTTAGAGTTCCAAATACATGTATCCATATAGGAGAGAACAGAGTGAAACCTAAATATGAAAACGGTTACTGCAAAGGAACGGTTTAACCTAGAAGAACGAAATTTGGTGAGCCAAGTGGGATTGGTGTACTGATCAATACCTGCCAGTATCATCAAGATTGGTTCAAAAATTGTTTGCTGAGATGTCAGGAAACTCGTAGTATTTTGGAAGCTTGGCAACCCCTTTCAATGAAAGTGATTCTGGTCAGTCTCTGCTTGGGGCTACTTCAATAGTACACAAACCATAGCGATAGAACTTGGAACTACATAATTGTGCCAAGTTTCAAAGAGCTAGCACAAACCGTGTTTGATTTAGAGTTCCAACTACACGTATCCATATAGGAGAAAATAGAGTGAAACCTAAACATGAAAAGGGTTACTGCCAAGGAACGGTTTAAGCTAGAAGAACGAAATTTGGAGAGCCAAGTGGGATTGGTGTACTGATCATTACCTGCAAGTATCATCAAGATTGGGTGAAAAAATGTTTGCTGGGATTTCAGGAAACTCGTACTTTTTTGGAAGCTTGGCAACCCTTTTCAATGAAAGTGATTCTCGTCAGTATCTGCTTGGGGCTACTTCAATAGGACACAAACCGTAGCGATAGAACTTGGAACTACATTATTGTGCCAAGTTTCAAAGAGCTAGCACAAACCCTGTTTGATTTAGAGTTCCAAATACATGTATCCATATAGGAGAAAACAGAGTGAAACCTAAATATGAAAACGGTTACTGCAAAGGAACAGTTTAACCTAGAAGAACGAAATTTGGTGAGCCAAGTGGGATTGGTGTACTGATCAAAACCTGCCAGTATCATCAAGATTGGGTGAAAAAATGTTTGCTGAGATTTCAGGAAACTCGTATTTTTTTTGAGAGCTTGGCAACCCCTTTCAATGAAAGTGATTCTCGTCAGTCTCTGCTTGGCGCTACTTCAATAGGACACAAACCGTAGCGAAAGAACTTGGAACTACATTATTTTGCCAAGTTTCAAAGAGCTAGCACAAACCATGTTTGATTTAGAGTTCCAACTACATGTATCCATATAGGAGAAAAGAGAGTGAAACCTAAACATGAAAACGGTGATTGCAAAGAATGGTTTAACCTAGAAGAACGAAATTCGGTGAGCCAAGTGGGATTGGTGTACTGATCATTACCTGCAAGTATCATCAAGATTGGGTGAAAAAATGTTTGCTGAGATTTCAGGAAACTCGTAGTTTTTTGGAAGCTTGGCAACCCCTTTCAATGAAAGTGATTCTCGTCAGTCTCTGCTTGGGGCTACTTCAATAGGACACAAACCGTAGCGATAGAACTTGGAACTACATTATTGTGCCAAGTTTCAAAGAGCTAGCACGAACCGTGTTTGATTTAGAGTTCCAACAACATGTACCCATATAGGAGAAAACAGAGTGAAACCTAAACATGAAAAAGGTTACTGCAAAGGAACGGTTTAAGCTAGATGAACGAAATTTGGTGAGCCAAGTGGGATTGGTGTACTGATCATTACCTGCCAGTATCATCAAGATTGGGTGAAAAAATGTTTGCTGAGATTTTAGGAAACTCGTAGTTTTTTGGAAGCTTGGCAACCCCTTTCAATGAAAGTGATTCTTGTCAGTCTCTGCTTGGGGCTACTTCAATAGGACACAAACCATAGCGATAGATCTTGGAACTACATTATTGTGCCAAGTTTCAAAGAGCTAGCACAAACCATGTTTGATTTAGTGTTCCAAATACATGTATCCATATAGGAAAAAACAGAGTGAAACCTAAACCTGAAAAGGGTTACTGCAAAGGAACTGTTTAAGCTAGAAGAACGAAATTTGGAGAGCCAAGTGGGATTGGTGTACTGATCATTACCTGCCAGTATCATCAAGATTGGGTGAAAAAATGTTTGCTGAGATTTCAGGAAACTCGTAGTTTTTTGGAAGCTTGGCAACCCCTTTCAATGAAAGTGATTCTCGTCAGTCTCTGCTTGGGGCTACTTCAATAGGACACAAACCATAGCGATAGAACTTGGAACTACATTATTGTGCCAAGTTTCAAAGAGCTAGCACAAACCGTGTTTGATTTAGAGTTCCAACAACATGTATCCATATAGGAAAAAACAGAGTGAAACCTAACTTGAAAAGGGTTACTGCAAAGGAACTGTTTAAGCTAGAAGAACGAAATTTGGAGAGAAAAGTGGGATTGGTATACTGATCATTACCTGCATGTATCATCAAGATTGGGTGAAAAAATGTTTGCTGAGATTTCAGGAAACTCGTACTTTTTTGGAAGCTTGGCAACCCTTTTCAATGAAAGTGATTCTCGTCAGTATCTGCTTGGGGCTATTTCAATAGGACACAAACCGTAGCGATAGAACTTGGAACTACATTATTGCGCATAGTTTCAAAGAGCTAGCATGAACCGTGTTTGCTTTAGAGTTCCAACTACATGTATCCATATAGGAGAAAACAGAGTGAAACCTAAACATGAAAACGGTTACTGCAAACGAACGGTTTAAGCTAGAAGAACGAAATTTGGTGAGCCAAGTGGGATTGGTGTACGGATCATTACCTGCCAGTATCATCAAGATTGGGTGAAAAAATGTTTGCTGAGATTTCAGGAAACTCGTAGTTTTTTTGGAAGCTTGGCAACCCCTTTCAATGAAAGTGATTCTCGTCAGTCTCTGCTTGGGGCTACTTCAATAGGACACAAACCATAGTGATAGAACTTGGAACTACATTATTGTGCCAAGTTTCAAAGAGCTAGCACAAACCATGTTTGATTTAGAGTTCCAAATACAAGTATCCATATAGGAGAAAACAGAGTGAAACCTAAATATGAAAACGGTTACTGCAAAGGAACAGTTTAACCTAGAAGAACGAAATTTGGTGAGCCAAGTGGGATTGGTGTACTGATCATTACCTGCCAGTATCATCAAGATTGGGTGAAAAAATGTTTGCTGAGATTTCAGGAAACTCGTAGTTTTTTGAGAGCTTGGCAACCCCTTTCAATGAAAGTGATTCTCGTCAGTCTCTGCTTGGGGCTACTTCAATAGGACACAAACCGTAGCGAAAGAACTTGGAACTACATTATTTTGCCAAGTTTCAAAGAGCTAGCACAAAGCATGTTTGATTTAGAGTTCCAACTACATGTATCCATATAGGAGAAAAGAGAGTGAAACCTAAACATGAAAACGGTGATTGCAAAGAATGGTTTAACCTAGAAGAACGAAATTTGGTGAGCCAAGTGGGATTGGTGTACTGATCAATACCTGCCAGTATCATCAAGATTGTTTGAAAAAATCTTTGCTGAGATTTCAGGAAACTCATAGTTCTTTGGAAGCTTGGCAACCCCTTTCAATTAAGGTGATTCTCGTCAGTCTCTGCTTGGGGCTACTTCAATAGGACACAAACCATAGCGATAGAACTTGGAACTACATTTTTGTGCCAAGTTTCAAAGAGCTAGCACAAACCGTGTTTGTTTTAGAGTTCCAAATACATGTATCCATATAGGAGAAAACAGAGTGAAACATAAACATGAAAACGGTTACTGCAAAGGAACGGTTTAACCTAGAAGAACGAAATAGGGTGAGCCAAGTGGGATTGGTGTACTGATCATTACCGGCAAGTATCATGAAGATTGGGTGAAAAAAATATGTGCTGAGATTTCAGGAAACTTGTAGTTTTTTGGAAGCTTGGCAACCCCTTTCAATGAAAGTGATTTTCGTCAGTCTCTGCTTGGGGCTACTTCAATAGGACACAAACCAAGCAATAGAACTTGGAAGTACATTATTGTGCCAAGTTTCAAAGAGCTAGCACAAACCGTGTTTGATTTAGAGTTCCAAATACATGTATCCATATAGGAGAAAACAGAGTGAAACCTAAACATGAAAACGGTTACTGCAAAGGAACGTTTTACCAGAAGAAAGAAATTTGGTGAGCCAAGTGGGATTGGTGTACTGATCATTACCTGCAAGTATCATCAAGATTGGGTGAAAAAATGTTTGCTGAGATTTCAGGAAACTCGTAGTTTTGTGGAAGCTTGGCAACCCCTTTCAATGAAAGTGATTCTCGTCAGTCTGTGCTTGGGGCTACTTCAATAGGTCACAAACCATAGCGATAGAACTTGGAACAACATTATTGTGCCAAGTTTGAAAGAGCTAGGACAAACCGTGTTTGATTTAGAGTTCCAACTACATGTATCCAATTAGGAGAAAACAGAGTGAAACCTAAACATGAAAACGGTTACTGCAAAGAACGTTTTACCTAGAAGAACGAAATTTGGTGAGCCAAGTGGGATTGGTGTACTGATCAATACCTGCCAGTGTCATCAAGATTGGTTCAAAAATTGTTTGCTGAGATTTCAGGAAACTCGTAGTTTTTTGGAACCTTGGCAACCCATTTCAATGAAAGTGATTCTTGTCAGTCTCTGCTTGGGGCTACTTCAAAAGGACAGAAACCATAGCGATAGAACTTGGAACTACATTATTGTGCCAAGTTTCAAAGAGCTAGCACAAACCGTGTTTGATTTAGAGTTCCAAATACATGTATCCATATAGGAGAAAACAGAGTGAAACATAAACATGAAAACGGTTACTTCAAAGGAACGTTTTAACTAGAAGAACGAAATATGGTGAGCCAAGTGGGATTGGTGTACTGATCATTACCTGCCAGTATCATCAAGATTGGGTGAAAAAATGTTTGCTGAGATTTCAGGAAACTCGTAGTTTTGTGGAAGCTTGGCAACCCCTTTCAATGAAAGTGATTCTCGTCAGTCTGTGCTTGGGGCTACTGCAATAGGTCACAAACCATAGCGATAGAACTTGGAACAACATTATTGTGCCAAGTTTCAAAGAGCTAGCACAAACCGTGTTTGATTTAGAGTTCCAAATACATGTATCTATATAGGAGAAAACAGAGTGAAACCTAAATATGAAAACGGTTACTGCAAAGGAACGGTTTAACCTAGAAGAACGAAATTTGGTGAGCCAAGTGGGATTGGTGTACTGATCATTACCTGCAAGTATCATCAAGATTGGGTGAAAAAAATATGTGCTGAGATTTCAGGAAACTTGTAGTTTTTTGGAAGCTTGGCAACCCCTTTCAATTAAAGTGATTTTCGTCAGTCTCTGCTTGGGGCTACTTCAATAGGACACAAACCGTAGCGATAGAACTTGGAAGTACATTATTGTGTCAAGTTTCAAAGAGCTAGCACAAACCGTGTTTGATTTAGAGTTCCAAATACATGGATCCATATAGGAGAAAACAGAGTGAAACCTAAACATGAAAACGGTTACTGCAAAGGAACGTTTTACCAGAAGAACGAAATTTGGTGAGCCAAGTGGGATTGGTGTACTGATCACTACCTGCAAGTATCATCAAGATTGGGTGAAAAAATGTTTGCTGAGATTTCAGGAAACTCGTAGTTTTGTGGAAGCTTGGCAACCCCTTTCAATGAAAGTGATTCTCGTCAGTCTGTGCTTGGGGCTACTTCAATAGGTCACAAACCATAGCGATAGAACTTGGAACAACATTATTGTGCCAAGTTTCAAAGAGCTAGCACAAACCGTGTTTGATTTAGAGTTCCAACTACATGTATCCAATTAGGAGAAAACAGAGTGAAACCTAAACATGAAAACGGTTACTGCAAAGAACGTTTTACCTAGAAGAACGAAATTTGGTGAGCCAAGTGGGATTGGTGTACTGATCAATACCTGCCAGTGTCATCAAGATTGGTTCAAAAATTGTTTGCTGAGATTTCAGGAAACTCGTAGTTTTTTGGAACCTTGGCAACCCATTTCAATGAAAGTGATTCTTGTCAGTCTGTGCTTGGGGCTACTTCAATAGGTCACAAACCATAGCGATAGAACTTGGAACTACATTATTGTGCCAAGTTTCAAAGAGCTAGCACAAACCGTGTTTGATTTAGAGTTCCAAATACATGTATCTATATAGGAGAAAACAGAGTGAAACCTAAATATGAAAACGGTTACTGCAAAGGAACGTTTTAACCTAGAAGAATGAAATTTGGTGAGCCAAGTGGGATTGGTGTACTGATCAATACCTGCCAGTATCATCAAGATTGGGTGAAAAAATGTTTGCTGAGATTGCAGGAAACTCGTAGTTTTTTGAGAGCTTGGCAACCCCTTTCAATGAAAGTGATTCTCGTCAGTCTCTGCTTGGGGCTACTTCAATAGGACACAAACCATAGCGATAGAACTTGGAACTCCATGATTGTGCCAAGTTTCAAAGAGCTAGCACAAACCGTGTTTGATTTAGAGATCCAACTACATGTATCCGTATAGGAGAAAATAGAGTGAAACCTGAACATGAAAACGGTTACTGCAAAAGAACGGTTTAAGCTAGAAGAACGAAATTTGGTGAGCCAAGTGGTATTGGTGTACTGATCATTTCCTGCCAGTATCATCAAGATTGGGTGAAAAAATGTTTGCTGAGATTTGAAGAAACTCTTAGTTTTTTGGAAGCTTGGCAAACCCTTTCAATGAAAGTGATTCTCGTCAGTCTCTGCTTGGGGCTACTTTAATAGGACACAAACCATAGCGATAGAACTTGGAACTACATTTTTGTGCCAAGTTTCAAAGAGCTAGCACAAACCGTGTTTGATTTAGAGTTCAACTACATGTATCCATATAGGAGAAAATTGAGTGAAACCTAAACATGAAAAGGGTTACTGCAAAGGAACGGTTTAACCTAGAAGAAGGAAATTTGGTGAGCCAAGTGGGATTGGTGTACTGATCATTACCTGCCAGTATCATCAAGATTGGGTGAAAAAGTGTTTGCTGAGATTTCAGGAAACTCGTAGTTTTTTGGAAGCTTGGCAACCCCTTTCAATGAAAGTGATTTTCGTCAGTCTCTGCTTGGGGCTACTTCAATAGGACAAAAACCATAGCGATAGAACTTGGAACTACATGATTGTGCCAAGTTTCAAAGAGCTAGCTCAAACCGTATTTGAGTTACAGTTCCAACTACATGTATCCATATAGGAGAAAACAGAGTGAACCCGAAACATGAAAAGGGTTACTGCAAAGGAACGGTTTAAGCTAGAAGAAAGAAATTTGGTGAGCCAAGTGGGATTGGTGTACTGATCATTACCTGCCAGTATCATCAAGATTGGGTGAAAAAATGTTTGCTGAGATATCAGGAAACTCTTAGTTTTTTGGAAGCTTGGCAAACCCTTTCAATGAAAGTGATTCTCGTAACTCTCTGCTTGGGGCTACTTCAATAGGACACAAACTATAGCGATAGAACTTGGAACTACATTATTGTGCCAAGTTTCAAAGAGCTAGCACAAACCGTGTTTGATTTAGAGTTCCAACTACATGTATGCATATAGGAGAAAACAGAGTGAAACCTAAACATGAAAATGGTTACTACAAAGGAACGGCTTACCCTAGAAGAACGAAATTTGTTGAGCCAAGTGGGATTGGTGTACTGATCATTACCTGCCAGTATCATCAATATTAGGTGAAAAAATATTTGCTGAGATTTCAGGAAACTCGTAGTTTTTTGGAAGCTTGGCAACATCTTTCAATGAAAGTGATTCTCGTCAGTCTCTGCTTGGGGCTACTTTCAATAGGACACAAACCATAGCGATACAACTTGGAACTACATTTTTGTGTCAAGTTTCAAATAGCTAGCACAAACCGTGTTTGATTTAGAGTTCCAACTACATGTATCCATATAGAAAAAAACAGAGTGAAACCTAAACCTGAAAAGGGTTACTGCAAGGGAACGGTTTAAGCTAGAAGAACGAAATTTGGTGAGCCAAGTGGGAATGGTGTACTGATCATTACCTGCCAGTATCATCAAGATTGGGTGAAAAAATGTTTGCTGAGATATCAGGAAACTCGTGGTTCTTTGGAAGCTTGGCAACCCCTTTCAATGAAAGTGATTCTCGTAAGTCTCTGCTTGGGGCTACTTCAATAGGACATAAACCATAGCGATAGAACTTGGAACTGCATGATTGTGCCAAGTTTCAAAGAGCTAGCACAAACCGTGTTTGATTTAGTGTTCCAACTACATGTATCCATATAGGAGAAAACAGAGTGAAACATAAACATGAAAAACGGTTACTTCAAAGGAACGTTTTAACTAGAAGAACGAAATATGGTGAGCCAAGTGGGATTGGTGTACTGATCATTACCTGCCAGTATCATCAAGATTGGGTGAAAAAATGTTTGCTGAGATTTCAGGAAACTCGTAGTTTTGTGGAAGCTTGGCAACCCCTTTCAATGAAAGTGATTCTCGTCAGTCTGTGCTTGGGGCTACTGCAATAGGTCACAAACCATAGCGATAGAACTTGGAACAACATTATTGTGCCAAGTTTCAAAGAGCTAGCACAAACCGTGTTTGATTTAGAGTTCCAAATACATGTATCTATATAGGAGAAAACAGAGTGAAACCTAAATATGAAAACGGTTACTGCAAAGGAACGGTTTAACCTAGAAGAACGAAATTTGGTGAGCCAAGTGGGATTGGTGTACTGATCATTACCTGCAAGTATCATCAAGATTGGGTGAAAAAAAATATGTGCTGAGATTTCAGGAAACTTGTAGTTTTTTGGAAGCTTGGCAACCCCTTTCAATTAAAGTGATTTTCGTCAGTCTCTGCTTGGGGCTACTTCAATAGGACACAAACCGTAGCGATAGAACTTGGAAGTACATTATTGTGTCAAGTTTCAAAGAGCTAGCACAAACCGTGTTTGATTTAGAGTTCCAAATACATGGATCCATATAGGAGAAAACAGAGTGAAACCTAAACATGAAAACGGTTACTGCAAAGGAACGTTTTACCAGAAGAACGAAATTTGGTGAGCCAAGTGGGATTGGTGTACTGATCACTACCTGCAAGTATCATCAAGATTGGGTGAAAAAATGTTTGCTGAGATTTCAGGAAACTCGTAGTTTTGTGGAAGCTTGGCAACCCCTTTCAATGAAAGTGATTCTCGTCAGTCTGTGCTTGGGGCTACTTCAATAGGTCACAAACCATAGCGATAGAACTTGGAACAACATTATTGTGCCAAGTTTCAAAGAGCTAGCACAAACCGTGTTTGATTTAGAGTTCCAACTACATGTATCCAATTAGGAGAAAACAGAGTGAAACCTAAACATGAAAACGGTTACTGCAAAGAACGTTTTACCTAGAAGAACGAAATTTGGTGAGCCAAGTGGGATTGGTGTACTGATCAATACCTGCCAGTGTCATCAAGATTGGTTCAAAAATTGTTTGCTGAGATTTCAGGAAACTCGTAGTTTTTTGGAACCTTGGCAACCCATTTCAATGAAAGTGATTCTTGTCAGTCTGTGCTTGGGGCTACTTCAATAGGTCACAAACCATAGCGATAGAACTTGGAACTACATTATTGTGCCAAGTTTCAAAGAGCTAGCACAAACCGTGTTTGATTTAGAGTTCCAAATACATGTATCTATATAGGAGAAAACAGAGTGAAACCTAAATATGAAAACGGTTACTGCAAAGGAACGTTTTAACCTAGAAGAATGAAATTTGGTGAGCCAAGTGGGATTGGTGTACTGATCAATACCTGCCAGTATCATCAAGATTGGGTGAAAAAATGTTTGCTGAGATTGCAGGAAACTCGTAGTTTTTTGAGAGCTTGGCAACCCCTTTCAATGAAAGTGATTCTCGTCAGTCTCTGCTTGGGGCTACTTCAATAGGACACAAACCATAGCGATAGAACTTGGAACTCCATGATTGTGCCAAGTTTCAAAGAGCTAGCACAAACCGTGTTTGATTTAGAGATCCAACTACATGTATCCGTATAGGAGAAAATAGAGTGAAACCTGAACATGAAAACGGTTACTGCAAAAGAACGGTTTAAGCTAGAAGAACGAAATTTGGTGAGCCAAGTGGTATTGGTGTACTGATCATTTCCTGCCAGTATCATCAAGATTGGGTGAAAAAATGTTTGCTGAGATTTGAAGAAACTCTTAGTTTTTTGGAAGCTTGGCAAACCCTTTCAATGAAAGTGATTCTCGTCAGTCTCTGCTTGGGGCTACTTTAATAGGACACAAACCATAGCGATAGAACTTGGAACTACATTTTTGTGCCAAGTTTCAAAGAGCTAGCACAAACCGTGTTTGATTTAGAGTTCAACTACATGTATCCATATAGGAGAAAATTGAGTGAAACCTAAACATGAAAAGGGTTACTGCAAAGGAACGGTTTAACCTAGAAGAAGGAAATTTGGTGAGCCAAGTGGGATTGGTGTACTGATCATTACCTGCCAGTATCATCAAGATTGGGTGAAAAAGTGTTTGCTGAGATTTCAGGAAACTCGTAGTTTTTTGGAAGCTTGGCAACCCCTTTCAATGAAAGTGATTTTCGTCAGTCTCTGCTTGGGGCTACTTCAATAGGACAAAAACCATAGCGATAGAACTTGGAACTACATGATTGTGCCAAGTTTCAAAGAGCTAGCTCAAACCGTATTTGAGTTACAGTTCCAACTACATGTATCCATATAGGAGAAAACAGAGTGAACCCGAAACATGAAAAGGGTTACTGCAAAGGAACGGTTTAAGCTAGAAGAAAGAAATTTGGTGAGCCAAGTGGGATTGGTGTACTGATCATTACCTGCCAGTATCATCAAGATTGGGTGAAAAAATGTTTGCTGAGATATCAGGAAACTCTTAGTTTTTTGGAAGCTTGGCAAAACCCTTTCAATGAAAAGTGATTCTCGTAACTCTCTGCTTGGGGCTACTTCAATAGGACACAAACTATAGCGATAGAACTTGGAACTACATTATTGTGCCAAGTTTCAAAGAGCTAGCACAAACCGTGTTTGATTTAGAGTTCCAACTACATGTATGCATATAGGAGAAAACAGAGTGAAACCTAAACATGGAAAATGGTTACTACAAAGGAACGGCTTACCCTAGAAGAACGAAATTTGTTGAGCCAAGTGGGATTGGTGTACTGATCATTACCTGCCAGTATCATCAATATTAGGTGAAAAAATATTTGCTGAGATTTCAGGAAACTCGTAGTTTTTTGGAAGCTTGGCAACATCTTTCAATGAAAGTGATTCTCGTCAGTCTCTGCTTGGGGCTACTTCAATAGGACACAAACCATAGCGATACAACTTGGAACTACATTTTTGTGTCAAGTTTCAAATAGCTAGCACAAACCGTGTTTGATTTAGAGTTCCAACTACATGTATCCATATAGGAAAAAAACAGAGTGAAACCTAAACCTGAAAAGGGTTACTGCAAGGGAACGGTTTAAGCTAGAAGAACGAAATTTGGTGAGCCAAGTGGGAATGGTGTACTGATCATTACCTGCCAGTATCATCAAGATTGGGTGAAAAAATGTTTGCTGAGATATCAGGAAACTCGTGGTTCTTTGGAAGCTTGGCAACCCCTTTCAATGAAAGTGATTCTCGTAAGTCTCTGCTTGGGGCTACTTCAATAGGACATAAACCATAGCGATAGAACTTGGAACTGCATGATTGTGCCAAGTTTCAAAGAGCTAGCACAAACCGTGTTTGATTTAGTGTTCCAACTACATGTATCCATATAGGAGCAAACGGAGTGAAACCTAAACATGAAAAACGGTTACTGCAAACGAATGGTTTAACTTAGAAGAACGAAATTTGGTGAGCCAAGTGGGATTGGTGTACTTATCATTTCCTGCCATTATTATCAAGACTGGTTGAAAAAATGTTTGCTGAGATTTCAGGAAACTCGTAGTTTCTTGGAAGCTTGGCAACCCCTTTCAATGAAAGTGATTGTCGTCAGTCTCTGCTTGGGGCTACTTCAATAGGAGACAAACCATAGCAATAGAACTTGGAACTTCATGATTGTTCCTAGTTTCACAGAGCTAGCACAAACCGTGTTTGATTTAGAGTTCCAACTACATGTATCTATATTGGAGAAAACAGAGTGAAACCTAAACATGAAAAAGTTTACTACAAAGGAACGGTTTAAGCGAGAAGAACGAAATTTGGTGAGCCAAGTGGGATTGGTGTACTGATCATTACCTGCAAGTATCATCAAGATTGGGTGAAAAAATGTTTGCTGAGATTTCAGGAAACTCGTAGTTTTTTGGAAGCTTGGCAACCCCTTTCAATGAAAGTGATTCACATCAGTCTCTGCTTGGGGCTAGTTCCATAGGACCCAAACCATAGCGATAGAACTTGGAACTACATTATTGTGCCAAGTTTCAAAGACCTAGCACAAACCGTGTTTGATTTAGAGTTCCAACTACATGTATCCATATAGGAGAAAACAGAGTGAAACCTAAATATTAAAAGGGTTACTGCAAATGAACGGTTTAACCTAGAAGAAGGAAATTTGGTGAGCCAAGTGGAATTGGTGTACTGATCATTACCTGCCACTATCATCAAGATTGGGGGAAAAAAATATTTGCTCAAGTTTCAGGAAATCGTAGGTTTTTGGAATCTTGGCAACCCCTTTTCAATGAAAGTGATTCTGGTCATTCTCTGCTTGGGGCTACTTCAATACGACACAAACCATAGCGATAGATCTTGGAACTACATGATTGTGCCAAGTTTCAAAGAGGTAGCACACACCGTGATTGATTTAGAGTTCCTAATACATGTATGCATATAGGAGAAAAACAGAGTGAAACCTAAACATGAAAATGGTTACTACAAAGGAACGGCTTACCCTAGAAGAACGAAATTTGGTGATCCAAGTGGGATTGGTGTACTGATCATTACCTGCCAGTATCATCAATATTGGGTGAAAAAATGTTTGCTGAGATATCAGGAAACTCGTGGTTCTTTGGAAGCTTGGCAACCCCTTTCAATGAAAGTGATTCTCGTCAGTCTCTGCTTGGGGCTACTTCAATAGGACACAAACCACATTGATAGAACTTGGAACTACATTATTGTGCCAAGTTTCAAAGAGCTAGCACAAACCGTGTTTGATTTAGAGTTCCAACTACATGTATCCATATAGGAGAAAACAGAGTGAAACCCAAAAATGAAAACGGTTACTGCAAATGAACGGTTTAACCTAGAAGAACGAAATTTGGTGAGCCAAGTGGAATTGGTGTACTGATCATTACCTGCCAGTATCATCAAGATTGGGTGAAAAAATGTTGGCTGTGATTTCAGGACTCGTATTTTTTTGGAAGCTTGGCAACCCCTTTCAATGAAAGTGATTCTCGTCAGTCTCTGCTTGGGGCTACTTCAATAGGACACAAACCATAGCGATAGAACTTGGAACTGCATGATTGTGCCAAGTTTCAAAGAGCTAGCACAAACCGTGTTTGATTTAGAGTTCCAACTACATGTATCCATAAAGGAGAAAACAGAGTGAAACCTTAACATGAAAACGGTTACTTCAAAGGAACGGTTTAACCTAAAAAAACGAAATTTGGTGAGCCAAGTGGGATTGGTGTACTGATCATTTCCTGCCATTATCATCAAGATTGGGTGAAAAAAACGTTTGCTGAGATTTCAGGAAACTCGTAGTTTTTTGGAAGCTTGGCAACCTCTTTCAATGAAAGAGATTCTCGTCAGTCTCTGCTTGTGGCTACTTCAATAGGACACAAAGAATAGCAATAGAACTTGGAACTACATGATTGTGCCAAGTTTCAAAGAACTAGCACAAACCGTGTTTGATTTACAGTTCCAAATACATGTATCCATATAGGAGCAAAAAGATTGAAAACTAAACATGAAAACGGTTACTGCAAAGGAAAGGGTTAAGCTAGAAGAACGACATTTGGTGAGCCAAGTGGGATTGGTGTACTGATCAATACCTGCCAGTATCATCAATATTGGGTGAAAAAATGTTTGCTGAGATTTCAGGAAACTCGTAGTTTTTTGGAAGCTTGGCAACCCCTTTCAATGAAAGTGATTCTCGTCAGTCTCTGCTTGTGGCTACTCCAATAGGACACAAACCATAGCGATAGAACTTGGAACTACATTATTGTGCCAAGTTTCAAAGAGCTTGCACAAACCGTGTTTGATTTAGAGTTCCAACTACATGTATCCATATAGGAGAAAACAGAGTGAAACCTAAATATGAAAACGGTTACTGCAAAGGAACGGTTTAACCTAGAAGAACGAAATTTGGTGAGCCAAGTGGGATTGGTGTACTGATCATTACCTGCCAGTATCATCAAGATTGGGTGAAAAAATGTTTGCTGAGATTTCAGGAAACTCGTAGTTTTTTGGAAGCTTGGCAACCCCTTTCAATGAAAGTGATTCTCGTCAGTCTCTGCTTGGGGCTACTTCAATAGGGCAAAATCCGTAGCTGTAGAACTTGGAACTACATTATTGTGCCAAGTTTCAAAGAGCTAGCACGAACCGTGTTTGATTTAGAGTTCCAAATACATGTATCCATATAGGAAAAAAACAGAGTAAAAACTAAACCTGAAAAGGGTTACTGCAAAGGAACGGTTTAAGCTAGAAGAACGAAATTTGGAGAGCCAAGTGGGATTGGTGTACTGATCATTACCTGCCAGTATCATCAAGATTGGGTGAAAAAATGTTTGCTGAGATTTCAGGAAATTCGTAGATTTTTGGAAGCTTGGCAACCCCTTTCAATGAAAGTGATTCTCATCTGTCTCTGCTTGGGGCTACTTCAATAGGACACAAACCATACCGATAGAACATGGAACTACATGATTGTGCCAAGTTTCAAAGAGCTAGCACAAACCGTGTTTGATTTAGAGTTCCAAATACATGTATCCATATAGGAGAAAACAGAATGAAACCTAAACATGAAAACGGTTACTGCAAAGGAACGGTTTAACCTAGAAGAACGAAATTTGGTGAGCCAAGTGGTATTGGTGTACTGATCATTACATGCCAGTATCATCAAGATTGGGTGAAAAAATGTTTGCTGAGATTTCAGGAAACTCGTAGTTTTTTGGAAGCTTGGCAACCCCTTTCAATGAAAGCGATTCTCGTCAGTCTCTGCTTGGGGCTACTTCAAAAGGACACAAACCATAGCGATAGAAATTGTAACTACATTATTGTGCCAAGTTCAAAGATCTAGCAGAAACCGTGTTTGATTTAGAGTTCCAACTACATGTATCCATATAGGAGCAAACGGAGTGAAACCTAAACATGAAAACGGTTACTGCAAACGAATGGTTTAACTTAGAAGAACGAAATTTGGTGAGCCAAGTGGGATTGGTGTACTGATCATTACCAGCAAGTATCATAAAGATTGGGTGAAAAAATGTTTGCTGTGATTTCAGGAAACTCGTAGTTTTTTGGAAGCTTGGCAACCCCTTTCAGTGAAAGTGATTCTCGTCAGTCTCTGCTTGGGGCTCGTTCAATAGGACCCAATCCATAGCGATAGAACTTGGAACTACATGATTGTGCCAAGTTTCAAAGAGCTAGCACAAACCGTGTTTGATTTAGAGTTCCAAATACATGTATCCATATAGGAGAAAACAGAGTGAAACCTAAACATGAAAACGGTTACTGCAAAGGAACGGTTTAACCTAGAAGAACGAAATTTGGTGAGCCAAGTGGGATTGGTGTACTGATCATTACCTGCCAGTGTCATCAAGATTGGGTGAAAAATTGTTTGCTGAGATTTCAGGAAACTCGTAGATTTTTGGAAGCTTGGCAACCCGTTTCAATGAAAGTGATTCTCGTCAGTCTCTGCTTGGGGCTACTTCAAGAGGACACAAACTTAGCGATAGAACTTGGAACTACATTATTGTGCCAAGTTTCAAAGAGCTAGCACACACCGTGTTTGATTTAGAGTTCCAACTACATGTATCCATATAGGAGAAAATAGAGTGAAACCTAAACATGCAAAGGGTTACTGCAAAGGAACGGTTTAACCTAGAAGAACGAAATTTGGTGAGCCAAGTGGGATTGGTGTACTGATCATTACCTGCCAGTATCATCAAGATTGGGTGAAAAAATGTTTGCTGAGATTTCAGGAAACTCGTAGTTTTTTGGAAGCTTGGCAACCCCTTTCAATGAAAGTGATTCTCGTCAGTCTCTGCTTTGGCTACTTCAATAGGACACAAACCATAGCGATAGAACTAGGAACTACATTATTGTGCGAAGTTTCAAAGAGCTAGCACAAACCGTGTTTGATTTAGAGTTCCAACTACATGTATCCATATAGGAAAAAACAGAGTGAAACCTAAATCTGAAACGGGTTACTGCAAAGGAACTGTTTAAGCTAGAAGAACGAAATTTGGAGAGCC
>NW_027552771.1:0-58501 GCF_045843805.1 Urocitellus parryii | reverse complement strand
CTTGGCACAATAATGTAGTTCCAAGTTCTATCGCTATGGTTTGTGTCCTACTGAAGTAGCCCCTAGCAGAGACTGACGAGAATCACTTTCATTGAAAGGGGTTGCCAAGATATCAAAAAACTACGAGTTTCCTGAAATCTCAGCAAACATTTTTTCACCCAATCTTGATGATACTTGCAGGTAATGAACAGTACACAAGTCCCACTTTCTCACCAAATTTCGTTCTTCTAGGTTAAACCGTTCCTTTGCAGTAACCGTTTTCATGTTTAGGTTTCACTCTGTTTTCTCCTATATGGATACATGTAGTCGGAACTCTAAATCAAACAGGGTTTGTGCTAGCTCTTTGAAACTTGGCACAATAATGTAGTTCCAAGTTCTATCGCTATGGTTTGTGTCCTATTGAAGTAGCCCCCAGCAGAGACTGACGAGAATCACGTTCATTGAAAGGGGTTGCCAGCTTACAAAAAACTACGAGTTTACTAAAATCTCAGCAAACATTTTTTCACCCTATCTTGATGATACTTGCAGGTCATGATCAGTACACCAGTCCCACTTCGCTCACCAAATTTCGTTCTTCTAGGTTAAACCGTTCCTTTGTAGTAACCGTTTTCATGTTTAGGTTTCACTCTGTTTTCTCCTATATGGATACATGTAGTTGGAACACTAAATCAAACACGGTTTGTGCTAGCTCTTTGAAACCTGGCACAATAATGTAGTTCCAAGTTCTATTGCTATGGTTTGTGTCCTATTGAAGTAGCCCCAAGAAGAGACTGACGAGAATCACTTTCATGGAAAGAGGTTGCCAAGCTTCCAAAAAACTACGAGTTTCTGGAAATCTCAGGAAACATTTTTTTCACCCAATCTTGATGATACTTGCAGGCAATGATCAGTACACCTGTCCCACGTGGCTCACCATATTTCGTTCTTCTAGGTTAAACCGTTCCTCTTCAGTAACCGTTTTCATATTTAGGTTTCACTCTGTTTTCTCCGATATGGATACATGTAGTTGGAACTCTAAATCAAACACGGTTTGTGCTAGCTCTTTGAAACTTGGCACAATAATGTAGTTCCAAGTTCTATCGCTATGGTTGGTGTCCTATTGAAGTAGCCCCAAGCAGAGACTGACGAGAATCACGTTCATTGAAAGGGGTTGCCAGCTTACAAAAAAATACCAGTTTACTGAAATCTCAGCAAACATTTTTTCACCCAAACTTGATGATACTTGCAGGTAATGATCAGTACAGCAGTCCCACTTGCTCACCAAATTTCGTTCTTCTAGGTTAAACCGTTCCTTTGCAGTAACCGTTTTCATGTTTAGGTTGCACTCTGTTTTCCCCTATAAGGATACATGTAGTTGGAACTCTAAATCAAACACGGTTTTTGCTAGCTCTTTGAAACTTGCCACAATAATGTAGTTCCAAGTTCTATCGCTATGGTTTGTGTCCTATTGAAGTAGCCCCAAGTAGAGACTGACGAGAATCACTTTCATGGAAAGGGGTTGCCAAGCTTCCAAAAAACTACGAGTTTCCGGAAATCTCAGCAAACATTTTTTCACCCAATCTTGATGATACTTGCAGGTAAAGATCAGTACACCAGTGCCACATAGCTCACCAAATTTCGTTCTTCTAGGTTAAACCATTCCTTTGCAGTAACCGTTTTCATGTTTAGGTTTCACTCTGCTTTCTCCTATATGGATACATGTAGTTGGAACTCTAAATCAAACACGGTTTGTGCTAGCTCTTTGAAACATGGCACAATAATGTAGTTCAAAGTTCTGTCGCTATGTTTTGTTTCCTATTGAGGTAGCCCCAAGCAGAGACTGACAAGAATCACTTTCATTGAAAGGGGTTGCCAAGCTTCCAAAAAACTACGAGTTTCCGGAAATCTCAGCAAATATTTTTTGATCCCATCTTGATGATACGTGCTGGTAATGATCAGTACACCAGTTCCACTTGACTCACCAAATTTCGTTCTTCTAGGTTAAACCGTTCCTTTGCAGTAACCGTTTGCATGTTTAGGTTTCACTCTGTTTTCTCCTGTATGGATACATGTATTTGGAACTCTAAATCAAACACAGTTTGTGCTAGCTCTTTGAAACTTGGCACAATAATGTAGTTCCAAGGTCTATCGCTATGGTTTGTGTCCTATTGAAGTAGCCCCAAGCAGAGACTGACGAGAATCACATTCATTGAAAGGGGTTGACAGCTTATAAAAAACTACGAGTTTACTGAAATCTCAGCAAACATTTTTTCACCCAATCTTGATGATACTTGCAGGTAATGATCAGTACAGAAGTCCCACTTGGCTCACCAAATTTCTTTCTTCTAGGTTAAACCGATCCTTTGCAGTAACCGTTTTCATGTTTAGGTTTCACTCTGTTTTCTCCTATATGGATACATGTAGTTGGAACTCTAAATCAAACACGGTTTGTGCTAGCTCTTTGAAACTTGGCACAATAATGTAGTTCCAAGTTCTATCGCTATGGTTTGTGTCCTATTGAAGTAGCCCCAAGTAGAGACTGACGAGAATCACTTTCATGGAAAGGGGTTGCCAAGCTTCCAAAAAACTACGAGTTTCCGGAAATCTCAGCAAACATTTTTTCACCCAATCTTGATGATACTTGCAGGTAATGATCAGTACACCAGTCCCACTTGGCTCACCAAAATTCGTTCTTCTAGTTTAAACCGTTCCTCTGCAGTAACCGTTTTCTTGTTTAGGTTTCACTCTGTTTTCTCCGATATGGATACATGTAGTTGGAACTCTAAATCAAACACGGTTTGTGCTAGCTCTTTGAAACTTGGCACAATAATGTAGTTCCAAGTTCTATCGCTATGGTTTGTGTCCTATTGAGGTAGCCCCAAGCAGAGACTGACGAGAATGACTTTCATTGAAAGGGGTTGCCAAGCTTCCAAAAAACTACGAGTTTCCGGAAATCTCAGCAAACATTTTTTCATCCAATCTTGATGATACTTGCAGGTCATGATCAGTACACCAGTCCCATTTGGCTCAACAAATTTCGTTCTTCTAGGTTAAACCGTTCCTCTGCAGTAACCGTTTTCATGTTTAGGTTTCACTCTGCTTTCTCCTATATGGATACATGTAGTTGGAACTCTAAATCAAACACGGTTTGTGCTAGCTCTTTGAAACTTGCCACAATAATGTAGTTCAAAGTTCTATCGCTATGGTTTGTGTCCTATTGAAGTAGCCCCAAGTAGAGACTGACGAGAATCACTTTCATGGAAAGGGGTTGCCAAGCTTCCAAAAAACTACGAGTTTCCGGAAATCTCAGCAAACATTTTTTCACCCAATCTTGATGATACTTGCAGGTAATGATCAGTACACCAGTCCCACTTTCTCACCAAATTTCGTTCTTCTAGGTTAAACCGTTCCTTTGCAATAACCGTTTTCATGTTTAGGTTTCAGTCTGTTTTCTCCGATATGGATACATGTAGTTGGAACTCTAAATCAAACACGGTTTGTGCTAGCTCTTTGAAACTTGGCACAATAATGTAGTTCCAAGTTCTATCGCTATGGTTTGTGTCCGATTGAAGTAGCCCCAAGCAGAGACTGACGAGAATCACTTTCATTGAAAGGGGTTGCCAAGCTTCCAAAAAACTACGAGTTTCCTGAAATCTCAGAAAACATTTTTTCACCCAATGTTGATGATACTTGCAGATAATGGTCAGTAAACCAGTCCCTCTTGGCTCACCAAATTTCGTTCTTCTAGGTTAAACCGTTCCTTTGCAGTAACCGTTTTCATGTTTATTTTTCACTCTGTTTTCTCCTGTATGGATACATGTATTTGGAACTCTAAATCAAACACGGTTTGTG
Organism: Urocitellus parryii; assembly: GCF_045843805.1. NCBI lineage: Eukaryota > Metazoa > Chordata > Mammalia > Rodentia > Sciuridae > Urocitellus > Urocitellus parryii. The sequence continues at coordinate 54,670 of NW_027552771.1, read as the reverse complement.
CTAGCTCTTTGAAACTTGGCACAATAATGTAGTTACAAGTTCTATAGCTATGGTTTGTGTCCTATGAAGTAGCCCCAAGCAGAGGCTGACGAGAATCACTTTCATTGAAAGCGGTTGCCAAGCTTCCAAAAAACTCCGAGGTTCCTGAAATCTCAGCAAACATTTTTTTCACCCAATCTTGATGATACTTGCAGGTAATGATCAGTACACCATTCCCACTTGGCTCACCAAATTTCGTTCTTCTAGGTTAAACCGTTCCTTTGCAGTAACCGTTTTCATGTTTAGGTTTCACTCTGTTTTCTCCTATATGGACACATGTAGTTGGGACTCTAAATCAAACACGGTTTGTGCTAGCTCTTTGAAACTTGGCACAATAATGTAGTTCCAAGTTCTATCGCTATGGTTTGTGTCCTACTGAAGTAGCCCCTAGCAGAGACTGACGAGAATCACTTTCATTGAAAGGGGTTGCCAAGATATCAAAAAACTACGAGTTTCCTGAAATCTCAGCAAACATTTTTTCACCCAATCTTGATGATACTTGCAGGTAATGAACAGTACACAAGTCCCACTTTCTCACCAAATTTCGTTCTTCTAGGTTAAACCGTTCCTTTGCAGTAACCGTTTTCATGTTTAGGTTTCACTCTGTTTTCTCCTATATGGATACATGTAGTCGGAACTCTAAATCAAACAGGGTTTGTGCTAGCTCTTTGAAACTTGGCACAATAATGTAGTTCCAAGTTCTATCGCTATGGTTTGTGTCCTATTGAAGTAGCCCCCAGCAGAGACTGACGAGAATCACGTTCATTGAAAGGGGTTGCCAGCTTACAAAAAACTACGAGTTTACTAAAATCTCAGCAAACATTTTTTCACCCTATCTTGATGATACTTGCAGGTCATGATCAGTACACCAGTCCCACTTCGCTCACCAAATTTCGTTCTTCTAGGTTAAACCGTTCCTTTGTAGTAACCGTTTTCATGTTTAGGTTTCACTCTGTTTTCTCCTATATGGATACATGTAGTTGGAACACTAAATCAAACACGGTTTGTGCTAGCTCTTTGAAACCTGGCACAATAATGTAGTTCCAAGTTCTATTGCTATGGTTTGTGTCCTATTGAAGTAGCCCCAAGAAGAGACTGACGAGAATCACTTTCATGGAAAGAGGTTGCCAAGCTTCCAAAAAACTACGAGTTTCTGGAAATCTCAGGAAACATTTTTTTTCACCCAATCTTGATGATACTTGCAGGCAATGATCAGTACACCTGTCCCACGTGGCTCACCATATTTCGTTCTTCTAGGTTAAACCGTTCCTCTTCAGTAACCGTTTTCATATTTAGGTTTCACTCTGTTTTCTCCGATATGGATACATGTAGTTGGAACTCTAAATCAAACACGGTTTGTGCTAGCTCTTTGAAACTTGGCACAATAATGTAGTTCCAAGTTCTATCGCTATGGTTGGTGTCCTATTGAAGTAGCCCCAAGCAGAGACTGACGAGAATCACGTTCATTGAAAGGGGTTGCCAGCTTACAAAAAAATACCAGTTTACTGAAATCTCAGCAAACATTTTTTCACCCAAACTTGATGATACTTGCAGGTAATGATCAGTACAGCAGTCCCACTTGGCTCACCAAATTTCGTTCTTCTAGGTTAAACCGTTCCTTTGCAGTAACCGTTTTCATGTTTAGGTTTCACTCTGTTTTCCCCTATAAGGATACATGTAGTTGGAACTCTAAATCAAACACGGTTTTTGCTAGCTCTTTGAAACTTGCCACAATAATGTAGTTCCAAGTTCTATCGCTATGGTTTGTGTCCTATTGAAGTAGCCCCAAGTAGAGACTGACGAGAATCACTTTCATGGAAAGGGGTTGCCAAGCTTCCAAAAAACTACGAGTTTCCGGAAATCTCAGCAAACATTTTTTCACCCAATCTTGATGATACTTGCAGGTAAAGATCAGTACACCAGTGCCACATAGCTCACCAAATTTCGTTCTTCTAGGTTAAACCATTCCTTTGCAGTAACCGTTTTCATGTTTAGGTTTCACTCTGCTTTCTCCTATATGGATACATGTAGTTGGAACTCTAAATCAAACACGGTTTGTGCTAGATCTTTGAAACTTCGCACAATAATGTAGTTCAAAGTTCTGTCGCTATGTTTTGTTTCCTATTGAGGTAGCCCCAAGCAGAGACTGACAAGAATCACTTTCATTGAAAGGGGTTGCCAAGCTTCCAAAAAACTACGAGTTTCCGGAAATCTCAGCAAATATTTTTTGATCCCATCTTGATGATACGTGCTGGTAATGATCAGTACACCAGTTCCACTTGACTCACCAAATTTCGTTCTTCTAGGTTAAACAGTTCCTTTGCAGTAACCGTTTGCATGTTTAGGTTTCACTCTGTTTTCTCCTGTATGGATACATGTATTTGGAACTCTAAATCAAACACAGTTTGTGCTAGCTCTTTGAAACTTGGCACAATAATGTAGTTCCAAGGTCTATCGCTATGGTTTGTGTCCTATTGAAGTAGCCCCAAGCAGAGACTGACGAGAATCACATTCATTGAAAGGGGTTGACAGCTTATAAAAAACTACGAGTTTACTGAAATCTCAGCAAACATTTTTTCACCCAATCTTGATGATACTTGCAGGTAATGATCAGTACAGCAGTCCCACTTGGCTCACCAAATTTCTTTCTTCTAGGTTAAACCGATCCTTTGCAGTAACCGTTTTCATGTTTAGGTTTCACTCTGTTTTCTCCTATATGGATACATGTAGTTGGAACTCTAAATCAAACACGGTTTGTGCTAGCTCTTTGAAACTTGGCACAATAATGTAGTTCCAAGTTCTATCGCTATGGTTTGTGTCCTATTGAAGTAGCCCCAAGTAGAGACTGACGAGAATCACTTTCATGGAAAGGGGTTGCCAAGCTTCCAAAAAACTACGAGTTTCCGGAAATCTCAGCAAACATTTTTTCACCCAATCTTGATGATACTTGCAGGTAATGATCAGTACACCAGTCCCACTTGGCTCACCAAAATTCGTTCTTCTAGTTTAAACCGTTCCTCTGCAGTAACCGTTTTCTTGTTTAGGTTTCACTCTGTTTTCTCCGATATGGATACATGTAGTTGGAACTCTAAATCAAACACGGTTTGTGCTAGCTCTTTGAAACTTGGCACAATAATGTAGTTCCAAGTTCTATCGCTATGGTTTGTGTCCTATTGAGGTAGCCCCAAGCAGAGACTGACGAGAATGACTTTCATTGAAAGGGGTTGCCAAGCTTCCAAAAAACTACGAGTTTCCGGAAATCTCAGCAAACATTTTTTCATCCAATCTTGATGATACTTGCAGGTCATGATCAGTACACCAGTCCCATTTGGCTCAACAAATTTCGTTCTTCTAGGTTAAACCGTTCCTCTGCAGTAACCGTTTTCATGTTTAGGTTTCACTCTGCTTTCTCCTATATGGATACATGTAGTTGGAACTCTAAATCAAACACGGTTTGTGCTAGCTCTTTGAAACTTGCCACAATAATGTAGTTCAAAGTTCTATCGCTATGGTTTGTGTCCTATTGAAGTAGCCCCAAGTAGAGACTGACGAGAATCACTTTCATGGAAAGGGGTTGCCAAGCTTCCAAAAAACTACGAGTTTCCGGAAATCTCAGCAAACATTTTTTCACCCAATCTTGATGATACTTGCAGGTAATGATCAGTACACCAGTCCCACTTTCTCACCAAATTTCGTTCTTCTAGGTTAAACCGTTCCTTTGCAATAACCGTTTTCATGTTTAGGTTTCAGTCTGTTTTCTCCGATATGGATACATGTAGTTGGAACTCTAAATCAAACACGGTTTGTGCTAGCTCTTTGAAACTTGGCACAATAATGTAGTTCCAAGTTCTATCGCTATGGTTTGTGTCCGATTGAAGTAGCCCCAAGCAGAGACTGACGAGAATCACTTTCATTGAAAGGGGTTGCCAAGCTTCCAAAAAACTACGAGTTTCCTGAAATCTCAGAAAACATTTTTTCACCCAATGTTGATGATACTTGCAGATAATGGTCAGTAAACCAGTCCCTCTTGGCTCACCAAATTTCGTTCTTCTAGGTTAAACCGTTCCTTTGCAGTAACCGTTTTCATGTTTATTTTTCACTCTGTTTTCTCCTGTATGGATACATGTATTTGGAACTCTAAATCAAACACGGTTTGTGCTAGCTCTTTGAAACTTGGCACAATAATGTAGTTACAAGTTCTATAGCTATGGTTTGTGTCCTATGAAGTAGCCCCAAGCAGAGGCTGACGAGAATCACTTTCATTGAAAGCGGTTGCCAAGCTTCCAAAAAACTCCGAGGTTCCTGAAATCTCAGCAAACATTTTTTTCACCCAATCTTGATGATACTTGCAGGTAATGATCAGTACACCATTCCCACTTGGCTCACCAAATTTCGTTCTTCTAGGTTAAACCGTTCCTTTGCAGTAACCGTTTTCATGTTTAGGTTTCACTCTGTTTTCTCCTATATGGACACATGTAGTTGGGACTCTAAATCAAACACGGTTTGTGCTAGCTCTTTGAAACTTGGCACAATAATGTAGTTCCCAAGTTCTATCGCTATGGTTTGTGTCCTACTGAAGTAGCCCCTAGCAGAGACTGACGAGAATCACTTTCATTGAAAGGGGTTGCCAAGATATCAAAAAACTACGAGTTTCCTGAAATCTCAGCAAACATTTTTTCACCCAATCTTGATGATACTTGCAGGTAATGACAGTACACAAGTCCCACTTTCTCACCAAATTTCGTTCTTCTAGGTTAAACCGTTCTTTGCAGTAACCGTTTTCATGTTTAGGTTTCACTCTGTTTTCTCCTATATGGATACATGTAGTCGGAACTCTAAAATCAAACAGGGTTTGTGCTAGCTCTTTGAAACTTGGCACAATAATGTAGTTCCAAGTTCTATCGCTATGGTTTGTGTCCTATTGAAGTAGCCCCCAGCAGAGACTGACGAGAATCACGTTCATTGAAAGGGGTTGCCAGCTTACAAAAAACTACGAGTTTACTAAAATCTCAGCAAACATTTTTTCACCCTATCTTGATGATACTTGCAGGTCATGATCAGTACACCAGTCCCACTTCGCTCACCAAATTTCGTTCTTCTAGGTTAAACCGTTCCTTTGTAGTAACCGTTTTCATGTTTAGGTTTCACTCTGTTTTCTCCTATATGGATACATGTAGTTGGAACACTAAATCAAACACGGTTTGTGCTAGCTCTTGAAACCTGGCACAATAATGTAGTTCCAAGTTCTATTGCTATGGTTTGTGTCCTATTGAAGTAGCCCCAAGAAGAGACTGACGAGAATCACTTTCATGGAAAGAGGTTGCCAAGCTTCCAAAAAACTACGAGTTTCTGGAAATCTCAGGAAACATTTTTTTTCACCCAATCTTGATGATACTTGCAGGCAATGATCAGTACACCTGTCCCACGTGGCTCACCATATTTCGTTCTTCTAGGTTAAACCGTTCCTCTTCAGTAACCGTTTTCATATTTAGGTTTCACTCTGTTTTCTCCGATATGGATACATGTAGTTGGAACTCTAAATCAAACACGGTTTGTGCTAGCTCTTTGAAACTTGGCACAATAATGTAGTTCCAAGTTCTATCGCTATGGTTGGTGTCCTATTGAAGTAGCCCCAAGCAGAGACTGACGAGAATCACGTTCATTGAAAGGGGTTGCCAGCTTACAAAAAAATACCAGTTTACTGAAATCTCAGCAAACATTTTTTCACCCAAACTTGATGATACTTGCAGGTAATGATCAGTACAGCAGTCCCACTTGGCTCACCAAATTTCGTTCTTCTAGGTTAAACCGTTCCTTTGCAGTAACCGTTTTCATGTTTAGGTTTCACTCTGTTTTCCCCTATAAGGATACATGTAGTTGGAACTCTAAATCAAACACGGTTTTTGCTAGCTCTTTGAAACTTGCCACAATAATGTAGTTCCAAGTTCTATCGCTATGGTTTGTGTCCTATTGAAGTAGCCCCAAGTAGAGACTGACGAGAATCACTTTCATGGAAAGGGGTTGCCAAGCTTCCAAAAAACTACGAGTTTCCGGAAATCTCAGCAAACATTTTTTCACCCAATCTTGATGATACTTGCAGGTAAAGATCAGTACACCAGTGCCACATAGCTCACCAAATTTCGTTCTTCTAGGTTAAACCATTCCTTTGCAGTAACCGTTTTCATGTTTAGGTTTCACTCTGCTTTCTCCTATATGGATACATGTAGTTGGAACTCTAAATCAAACACGGTTTGTGCTAGATCTTTGAAACTTCGCACAATAATGTAGTTCAAAGTTCTGTCGCTATGTTTTGTTTCCTATTGAGGTAGCCCCAAGCAGAGACTGACAAGAATCACTTTCATTGAAAGGGGTTGCCAAGCTTCCAAAAAACTACGAGTTTCCGGAAATCTCAGCAAATATTTTTTGATCCCATCTTGATGATACGTGCTGGTAATGATCAGTACACCAGTTCCACTTGACTCACCAAATTTCGTTCTTCTAGGTTAAACAGTTCCTTTGCAGTAACCGTTTGCATGTTTAGGTTTCACTCTGTTTTCTCCTGTATGGATACATGTATTTGGAACTCTAAATCAAACACAGTTTGTGCTAGCTCTTTGAAACTTGGCACAATAATGTAGTTCCAAGGTCTATCGCTATGGTTTGTGTCCTATTGAAGTAGCCCCAAGCAGAGACTGACGAGAATCACATTCATTGAAAGGGGTTGACAGCTTATAAAAAACTACGAGTTTACTGAAATCTCAGCAAACATTTTTTCACCCAATCTTGATGATACTTGCAGGTAATGATCAGTACAGCAGTCCCACTTGGCTCACCAAATTTCTTTCTTCTAGGTTAAACCGATCCTTTGCAGTAACCGTTTTCATGTTAAGGTTTCACTCTGTTTTCTCCTATATGGATACATGTAGTTGGAACTCTAAATCAAACACGGTTTGTGCTAGCTCTTTGAAACTTGGCACAATAATGTAGTTCACAAGTTCTATCGCTATGGTTTGTGTCCTATTGAAGTAGCCCCAAGTAGAGACTGACGAGAATCACTTTCATGGAAAGGGGTTGCCAAGCTTCCAAAAAACTACGAGTTTCCGGAAATCTCAGCAAAAATTTTTTCACCCAATCTTGATGATACTTGCAGGTAATGATCAGTACACCAGTCCCACTTGGCTCACCAAAATTCGTTCTTCTAGTTTTAAACCGTTCCTCTGCAGTAACCGTTTTCTTGTTTAGGTTTCACTCTGTTTTCTCCGATATGGATACATGTAGTTGGAACTCTAAATCAAACACGGTTTGTGCTAGCTCTTTGAAACTTGGCACAATAATGTAGTTCCAAGTTCTATCGCTATGGTTTGTGTCCTATTGAGGTAGCCCCAAGCAGAGACTGACGAGAATGACTTTCATTGAAAGGGGTTGCCAAGCTTCCAAAAAACTACGAGTTTCCGAAATCTCAGCAAACATTTTTTCATCCAATCTTGATGATACTTGCAGGTCATGATCAGTACACCAGTCCCATTTTGGCTCAACAAATTTCGTTCTTCTAGGTTAAACCGTTCCTCTGCAGTAACCGTTTTCATGTTTAGGTTTCACTCTGCTTTCTCCTATATGGATACATGTAGTTGGAACTCTAAATCAAACACGGTTTGTGCTAGCTCTTTGAAACTTGCCACAATAATGTAGTTCAAAGTTCTATCGCTATGGTTTGTGTCCTATTGAAGTAGCCCCAAGTAGAGACTGACGAGAATCACTTTCATGGAAAGGGGTTGCCAAGCTTCCAAAAAACTACGAGTTTCCGGAAATCTCAGCAAACATTTTTTCACCCAATCTTGATGATACTTGCAGGTAATGATCAGTACACCAGTCCCACTTTCTCACCAAATTTCGTTCTTCTAGGTTAAACCGTTCCTTTGCAATAACCGTTTTCATGTTTAGGTTTCAGTCTGTTTTCTCCGATATGGATACATGTAGTTGGAACTCTAAATCAAACACGGTTTGTGCTAGCTCTTTGAAACTTGGCACAATAATGTAGTTCCAAGTTCTATCGCTATGGGTTTGTGTCCTATTGAAGTAGCCCCAAGTAGAGACTGACGAGAATCACTTTCATGGAAAGGGGTTGCCAAGCTTCCAAAAAACTACGAGTTTCCGGAAATCTCAGCAAACATTTTTTTACCCAATCTTGATGATACTTGCAGGTAATGATCAGTAGACCAGTCCCACTTTCTCACCAAATTTCGTTCTTCTAGGTTAAACCGTTCCTTTGCAATAACCGTTTTCATGTTTAGGTTTCAGTCTGTTTTCTCCTATATGGATACATGTAGTTGGAACTCTAAATCAAACACGGTTTGTGCTAGCTCTTTGAAACTTGGCACAATAATGTAGTTCCAAGGACTATCGCTATGGTTTGTGTCCGATTGAAGTAGCCCCAAGCAGAGACTGACGAGAATCACTTTCATTGAAAGGGGTTGCCAAGCTTCAAAAAACTACGAGTTTCCTGAAATCTCAGAAACATTTTTTCACCCAATGTTGATGATACTTGCAGATAATGGTCAGTAAACCAGTCCCTCTTGGCTCACCAAATTTCGTTCTTCTAGGTTAAACCGTTCCTTTCCAGTAACCGTTTTCATGTTTATTTTTCACTCTGTTTTCTCCTGTATGGATACATGTATTTGGAACTCTAAATCAAACACGGTTTGTGCTAGCTCTTTGAAACTTGGCACAATAATGTAGTTACAAGTTCTATAGCTATGCTTTGTGTCCTATGAAGTAGCCCCAAGCAGAGGCTGACGAGAATCACTTTCATTGAAAGCGGTTGTCAAGCTTCCAAAAAACTACGAGTTTCCGGAAATCTCAGCAAACATTTTTTTCACCCAATCTTGATGATACTTGCAGGTAATGATCAGTACACCATTCCCACTTGGCTCACCAAATTTCGTTCTTCTAGGTTAAACCGTTCCTTTGCAGTAACCGTTTTCATGTTTAGGTTTCACTCTGTTTTCTCCTATATGGACACATGTAGTTGGGACTCTAAATCAAACACGGTTTGTGCTAGCTCTTTGAAACTTGGCACAATAATGTAGTTCCAAGTTCTATCGCTATGGTTTGTGTCCTACTGAAGTAGCCCCTAGCAGAGACTGACGAGAATCACTTTCATTGAAAGGGGTTGCCAAGATATCAAAAAACTACGAGTTTCCTGAAATCTCAGCAAACATTTTTTCACCCAATCTTGATGATACTTGCAGGTAATGAACAGTACACAAGTCCCACTTTCTCACCAAATTTCGTTCTTCTAGGTTAAACCATTCCTTTGCAGTAACCGTTTTCATGTTTAGGTTTCACTCTGTTTTCTCCTATATGGATACATGTAGTCGGAACTCTAAATCAAACAGGGTTTGTGCTAGCTCTTTGAAACTTGGCACAATAATGTAGTTCCAAGTTCTATCGCTATGGTTTGTGTCCTATTGAAGTAGCCCCCAGCAGAGACTGACGAGAATCACGTTCATTGAAAGGGGTTGCCAGCTTACAAAAAACTACGAGTTTACTAAAATCTCAGCAAACATTTTTTCACCCTATCTTGATGATACTTGCAGGTCATGATCACTACACCAGTCCCACTTCGCTCACCAAATTTCGTTCTTCTAGGTTAAACCGTTCCTTTGTAGTAACCGTTTTCATGTTTAGGTTTCACTCTGTTTTCTCCTATATGGATACATGTAGTTGGAACACTAAATCAAACACGGTTTGTGCTAGCTCTTTGAAACCTGGCACAATAATGTAGTTCCAAGTTCTATTGCTATGGTTTGTGTCCTATTGAAGTAGCCCCAAGCAGAGACTGACGAGAATCACTTACATGGAAAGAGGTTGCCAAGCTTCCAAAAAACTACGAGTTTCTGGAAATCTCAGGAAACATTTTTTTCACCCAATCTTGATGATACTTGCAGGCAATGATCAGTACACCTGTCCCACGTGGCTCACCATATTTCGTTCTTCTAGGTTAAACCGTTCCTCTTCAGTAACCGTTTTCATATTTAGGTTTCACTCTGTTTTCTCCGATATGGATACATGTAGTTGGAACTCTAAATCAAACACGGTTTGTGCTAGCTCTTTGAAACTTGGCACAATAATGTAGTTCCAAGCTCTATCGCTATGGTTGGTGTCCTATTGAAGTAGCCCCAAGCAGAGACTGACGAGAATCACGTTCATTGAAAGGGGTTGCCAGCTTACAAAAAATACCAGTTTACTGAAATCTCAGCAAACATTTTTTCACCCAAACTTGATGATACTTGCAGGTAATGATCAGTACAGCAGTCCCACTTGGCTCACCAAATTTCGTTCTTCTAGGTTAAACCGTTCCTTTGCAGTAACCGTTTTCATGTTTAGGTTTCACTCTGTTTTCTCCTATAAGGATACATGTAGTTGGAACTCTAAATCAAACACGGTTTTTGCTAGCTCTTTGAAACTTGCCACAATAATGTAGTTCCAAGTTCTATCGCTATGGTTTGTGTCCTATTGAAGTAGCCCCAAGTAGAGACTGACGAGAATCACTTTCATGGAAAGGGGTTGCCAAGCTTCCAAAAAACTACGAGTTTCCGGAAATCTCAGCAAACATTTTTTCACCCAATCTTGATGATACTTGCAGGTAAAGATCAGTACACCAGTGCCACATAGCTCACCAAATTTCGTTCTTCTAGGTTAAACCATTCCTTTGCAGTAACCGTTTTCATGTTTAGGTTTCACTCTGCTTTCTCCTATATGGATACATGTAGTTGGAACTCTAAATCAAACACGGTTTGTGCTAGATCTTTGAAACTTCGCACAATAATGTAGTTCAAAGTTCTGTCGCTATGTTTTGTTTCCTATTGAGGTAGCCCCAAGCAGAGACTGACAAGAATCACTTTCATTGAAAGGGGTTGACAAGCTTCCAAAAAACTACGAGTTTCCGGAAATCTCAGCAAATATTTTTTGATCCCAGCTTGATGATACGTGCTGGTAATGATCAGTACACCAGTTCCACTTGACTCACCAAATTTCGTTCTTCTAGGTTAAATCGTTCCTTTGCAGTAACCGTTTGCATGTTTAGGTTTCACTCTGTTTTCTCCTGTATGGATACATGTATTTGGAACTCTAAATCAAACACAGTTTGTGCTAGCTCTTTGAAACTTGGCACAATAATGTAGTTCCAAGGTCTATCGCTATGGTTTGTGTCCTATTGAAGTAGCCCCAAGCAGAGACTGACGAGAATCACATTCATTGAAAGGGGTTGACAGCTTATAAAAAACTACGAGTTTACTGAAATCTCAGCAAACATTTTTCACCCAATCTTGATGATACTTGCAGGTAATGATCAGTACAGCAGTCCCACTTGGCTCACCAAATTTCTTTCTTCTAGGTTAAACCGATCCTTTGCAGTAACCGTTTTCATGTTTAGGTTTCACTCTGTTTTCTCCTATATGGATACATGTAGTTGGAACTCTAAATCAAACACGGTTTGTGCTAGCTCTTTGAAACTTGGCACAATAATGTAGTTCCAAGTTCTATCGCTATGGTTTGTGTCCTATTGAAGTAGCCCCAAGCAGAGACTGACGAGAATCACTTTCATGGAAAGGGGTTGCCAAGCTTCCAAAAAACTACGAGTTTCCGGAAATCTCAGCAAACATTTTTTCATCCAATCTTGATGATACTTGCAGGTCATGATCAGTACACCAGTCCCATTTGGCTCAACAAATTTCGTTCTTCTAGGTTAAACCGTTCCTCTGCAGTAACCGTTTTCATGTTTAGGTTTCACTCTGCTTTCTCCTATATGGATACATGTAGTTGGAACTCTAAATCAAACACGGTTTGTGCTAGCTCTTTGAAACTTGCCACAATAATGTAGTTCAAAGTTCTATCGCTATGGTTTGTGTCCTATTGAAGTAGCCCCAAGTAGAGACTGACGAGAATCACTTTCATGGAAAGGGGTTGCCAAGCTTCCAAAAAACTACGAGTTTCCGGAAATCTCAGCAAACATTTTTTCACCCAATCTTGATGATACTTGCAGGTAATGATCAGTACACCAGTCCCACTTTCTCACCAAATTTCGTTCTTCTAGGTTAAACCGTTCCTTTGCAATAACCGTTTTCATGTTTAGGTTTCAGTCTGTTTTCTCCTGTATGGATACATGTATTTGGAACTCTAAATCAAACACGGTTTGTGCTAGATCTTTGAAACTTCGCACAATAATGTAGTTCAAAGTTCTATAGCTATGGTTTGTGTCCTATGAAGTAGCCCCAAGCAGAGGCTGACGAGAATCACTTTCATTGAAAGCGGTTGCCAAGCTTCCAAAAAACTACGAGGTTCCTGAAATCTCAGCAAACATTTTGTTCACCCAATCTTGATGATACTTGCAGGTAATGATCAGTACACCATTCCCACTTGGCTCACCAAATTTCGTTCTTCTAGGTTAAACCGTTCCTTTGCAGTAACCGTTTTCAGTTTTAGGTTTCACTCTGTTTTCTCCTATATGGACACATGTAGTTGGGACTCTAAATCAAACACGGTTTGTGCTAGCTCTTTGAAACTTGGCCACAATAATGTAGTTCCAAGTTCTATCGCTATGGTTTGTGTCCTACTGAAGTAGCCCCTAGCAGAGACTGACGAGAATCACTTTCATTGAAAGGGGTTGCCAAGATATCAAAAAACTACGAGTTTCCTGAAATCTCAGCAAACTTTTTTTTCACCCAATCTTGATGATACTTGCAGGTAATGAACAGTACACAAGTCCCACTTGGCTCACCAAATTTCGTTCTTCTAGGTTAAACCTTTCCTTTGCAGTAACCGTTTTCATGTTTAGGTTCACTCTGTTTTCTCTGATATGGATACATGTAGTCGGAACTCTAAATCAAACAGGGTTTGTGCTTGCTCTTTGAAACTTGGCACAATAATGTAGTTCCAAGTTCTATCGCTATGGTTTGTGTCCTATTGAAGTAGCCCCCAGCAGAGACTGACGAGAATCACGTACATTGAAAGGGGTTGCCAGCTTACAAAAAACTACGAGTTTACTAAAATCTCAGCAAACATTTTTTCACCCTATCTTGATGATACTTGCAGGTCATGATCAGTACACCAGTCCCACTTCGCTCACCAAATTTCGTTCTTCTAGGTTAAACCGTTCCTTTGTAGTAACCGTTTTCATGTTTAGGTTTCACTCTGTTTTCTCCTATATGGATACATGTAGTTGGAACACTAAATCAAACACGGTTTGTGCTAGCTCTTTGAAACCTGGCACAATAATGTAGTTCCAAGTTCTATTGCTATGGTTTGTGTCCTATTGAAGTAGCCCCAAGCAGAGACTGACGAGAATCACTTTCATGGAAAGAGGTTGCCAAGCTTCCAAAAAACTACGAGTTTCTGGAAATCTCAGGAAACATTTTTTTCACCCAATCTTGATGATACTTGCAGGCAATGATCAGTACACCTGTCCCACGTGGCTCACCATATTTCGTTCTTCTAGGTTAAACCGTTCCTCTTCAGTAACCTTCATATTTAGGTTTCACTCTGTTTTCTCCGATATGGATACATGTAGTTGGAACTCTAAATCAAACACGGTTTGTGCTAGCTCTTTGAAACTTGGCACAATAATGTAGTTCCAAGTTCTATCGCTATGGTTGGTGTCCTATTGAAGTAGCCCCAAGCAGAGACTGACGAGAATCACGTTCATTGAAAGGGGTTGCCAGCTTACAAAAAAATACCAGTTTACTGAAATCTCAGCAAACATTTTTTCACCCAAACTTGATGATACTTGCAGGTAATGATCAGTACAGCAGTCCCACTTGGCTCACCAAATTTCGTTCTTCTAGGTTAAACCGTTCCTTTGCAGTAACCGTTTTCATGTTTAGGTTTCACTCTGTTTTCTCCTATAAGGATACATGTAGTTGGAACTCTAAATCAAACACGGTTTTTGCTAGCTCTTTGAAACTTGCCACAATAATGTAGTTCCAAGTTCTATCGCTATGGTTTGTGTCCTATTGAAGTAGCCCCAAGTAGAGACTGACGAGAATCACTTTCATGGAAAGGGGTTGCCAAGCTTCCAAAAAACTACGAGTTTCGGGAAATCTCAGCAAACATTTTTTCACCCAATCTTGATGATACTTGCAGGTAAAGATCAGTACACCAGTGCCACATAGCTCACCAAATTTCGTTCTTCTAGGTTAAACCATTCCTTTGCAGTAACCGTTTTCATGTTTAGGTTTCACTCTGCTTTCTCCTATATGGATACATGTAGTTGGAACTCTAAATCAAACACGGTTTGTGCTAGATCTTTGAAACTTCGCACAATAATGTAGTTCAAAGTTCTGTCGCTATGTTTTGTTTCCTATTGAGGTAGCCCCAAGCAGAGACTGACAAGAATCACTTTCATTGAAAGGGGTTGCCAAGCTTCCAAAAAACTACGAGTTTCCGGAAATCTCAGCAAATATTTTTTGATCCCATCTTGATGATACGTGCTGGTAATGATCAGTACACCAGTTCCACTTGACTCACCAAATTTCGTTCTTCTAGGTTAAACCGTTCCTTTGCAGTAACCGTTTGCATGTTTAGGTTTCACTCTGTTTTCTCCTGTATGGATACATGTATTTGGAACTCTAAATCAAACACAGTTTGTGCTAGCTCTTTGAAACTTGGCACAATAATGTAGTTCCAAGGTCTATCGCTATGGTTTGTGTCCTATTGAAGTAGCCCCAAGCAGAGACTGACGAGAATCACATTCATTGAAAGGGGTTGACAGCTTATAAAAAACTACGAGTTTACTGAAATCTCCGCAAACATTTTTTCACCCAATCTTGATGATACTTGCAGGTAATGATCAGTACAGCAGTCCCACTTGGCTCACCAAATTTCTTTCTTCTAGGTTAAACCGATCCTTTGCAGTAACCGTTTTCATGTTTAGGTTTCACTCTGTTTTCTCCTATATGGATACATGTAGTTGGAACTCTAAATCAAACACGGTTTGTGCTAGCTCTTTGAAACTTGGCACAATAATGTAGTTCCAAGTTCTATCGCTATGGTTTGTGTCCTATTGAGGTAGCCCCAAGCAGAGACTGACGAGAATCACTTTCATTGAAAGGGGTTGCCAAGCTTCCAAAAAACTACGAGTTTCCGGAAATCTCAGCAAACATTTTTTCATCCAATCTTGATGATACTTGCAGGTCATGATCAGTACACCAGTCCCATTTGGCTCAACAAATTTCGTTCTTCTAGATTAAACCGTTCCTCTGCAGTAACCGTTTTCATGTTTAGGTTTCACTCTGCTTTCTCCTATATGGATACATGTAGTTGGAACTCTAAATCAAACACGGTTTGTGCTAGCTCTTTGAAACTTGCCACAATAATGTAGTTCAAAGTTCTATCGCTATGGTTTGTGTCCTATTGAAGTAGCCCCAAGTAGAGACTGACGAGAATCACTTTCATGGAAAGGGGTTGCCAAGCTTCCAAAAAACTACGAGTTTCCGGAAATCTCAGCAAACATTTTTTCACCCAATCTTGATGATACTTGCAGGTAATGATCAGTACACCAGTCCCACTTTCTCACCAAATTTCGTTCTTCTAGGTTAAACCGTTCCTTTGCAATAACCGTTTTCATGTTTAGGTTTCAGTCTGTTTTCTCCTATATGGATACATGTAGTTGGAACTCTAAATCAAACACGGTTTGTGCTAGCTCTTTGAAACTTGGCACAATAATGTAGTTCCAAGGTCTATCGCTATGGTTTGTGTCCGATTGAAGTAGCCCCAAGCAGAGACTGACGAGAATCACTTTCATTGAAAGGGGTTGCCAAGCTTCCAAAAAACTACGAGTTTCCTGAAATCTCAGAAAACATTTTTTCACCCAATGTTGATGATACTTGCAGATAATGGTCAGTAAACCAGTCCCTCTTGGCTCACCAAATTTTGTTCTTCTAGGTTAAACCGTTCCTTTGCAGTAACCGTTTTCATGTTTATTTTTCACTCTGTTTTCTCCTGTATGGATACATGTATTTGGAACTCTAAATCAAACACGGTTTGTGCTAGCTCTTTGAAACTTGGCACAATAATGTAGTTACAAGTTCTATAGCTATGGTTTGTGTCCTATGAAGTAGCCCCAAGCAGAGGCTGACGAGAATCACTTTCATTGAAAGCGGTTGCCAAGCTTCCAAAAAACTACGAGGTTCCTGAAATCTCAGCAAACATTTTTTCACCCAATCTTGATGATACTTGCAGGTAATGATCAGTACACAAGTCCCACTTTCTCACCAAATTTCGTTCTTCTAGGTTAAACCGTTCCTTTGCAGTAACCGTTTTCATGTTTAGGTTTCACTCTGTTTTCTCCTATATGGACACATGTAGTTGGGACTCTAAATCAAACACGGTTTGTGCTAGCTCTTTGAAACTTGGCACAATAATGTAGTTCCAAGTTCTATCGCTATGGTTTGTGTCCTACTGAAGTAGCCCCTAGCAGAGACTGACGAGAATCACTTTCATTGAAAGGGGTTGCCAAGATATCAAAAAACTACGAGTTTCCTGAAATCTCAGCAAACATTTTTTCACCCAATCTTGATGATACTTGCAGGTAATGAACAGTACACAAGTCCCACTTTCTCACCAAATTTCGTTCTTCTAGGTTAAACCGTTCCTTTGCAGTAACCGTTTTCATGTTTAGGTTTCACTCTGTTTTCTCCTATATGGATACATGTAGTCGGAACTCTAAATCAAACAGGGTTTGTGCTAGCTCTTTGAAACTTGGCACATAATGTAGTTCCAAGTTCTATCGCTATGGTTTGTGTCCCTATTGTAGCCCCCAGCAGAGACTTACGAGAATCACGTTCATTGAAAGGGGTTGCCAGCTTACAAAAAACTACGAGTTTACTAAAATCTCAGCAAACATTTTTTCACCCTATCTTGATGATACTTGCAGGTCATGATCAGTACACCAGTCCCACTTCGCTCACCAAATTTCGTTCTTCTAGGTTAAACCGTTCCTTTGTAGTAACCGTTTTCATGTTTAGGTTTCACTCTGTTTTCTCCTATATGGATACATGTAGTTGGAACACTAAATCAAACACGGTTTGTGCTAGCTCTTTGAAACCTGGCACAATAATGTAGTTCCAAGTTCTATTGCTATGGTTTGTGTCCTATTGAAGTAGCCCCAAGCAGAGACTGACGAGAATCACTTTCATGGAAAGAGGTTGCCAAGCTTCCAAAAAACTACGAGTTTCTGGAAATCTCAGGAAACATTTTTTTCACCCAATCTTGATGATACTTGCAGGCAATGATCAGTACACCTGTCCCACGTGGCTCACCATATTTCGTTCTTCTAGGTTAAACCGTTCCTCTTCAGTAACCGTTTTCATATTTAGGTTTCACTCTGTTTTCTCCGATATGGATACATGTAGTTGGAACTCTAAATCAAACACGGTTTGTGCTAGCTCTTTGAAACTTGGCACAATAATGTAGTTCCAAGTTCTATCGCTATGGTTGGTGTCCTATTGAAGTAGCCCCAAGCAGAGACTGACGAGAATCACGTTCATTGAAAGGGGTTGCCAGCTTACAAAAAATACCAGTTTACTGAAATCTCAGCAAACATTTTTTCACCCAAACTTGATGATACTTGCAGGTAATGATCAGTACAGCAGTCCCACTTGGCTCACCAAATTTCGTTCTTCTAGGTTAAACCGTTCCTTTGCAGTAACCGTTTTCATGTTTAGGTTTCACTCTGTTTTCTCCTGTATGGATACATGTATTTGGAACTCTAAATCAAACACAGTTTGTGCTAGCTCTTTGAAACTTGGCACAATAATGTAGTTCCAAGGTCTATCGCTATGGTTTGTGTCCTATTGAAGTAGCCCCAAGCAGAGACTGACGAGAATCACATTCATTGAAAGGGGTTGACAGCTTATAAAAAACTACGAGTTTACTGAAATCTCCGCAAACATTTTTTCACCCAATCTTGATGATACTTGCAGGTAATGATCAGTACAGCAGTCCCACTTGGCTCACCAAATTTCTTTCTTCTAGGTTAAACCGATCCTTTGCAGTAACCGTTTTCATGTTTAGGTTTCACTCTGTTTTCTCCTATATGGATACATGTAGTTGGAACTCTAAATCAAACACGGTTTGTGCTAGCTCTTTGAAACTTGGCACAATAATGTAGTTCCAAGTTCTATCGCTATGGTTTGTGTCCTATTGAGGTAGCCCCAAGCAGAGACTGACGAGAATCACTTTCATTGAAAGGGGTTGCCAAGCTTCCAAAAAACTACGAGTTTCCGGAAATCACAGCAAACATTTTTTCATCCAATCTTGATGATACTTGCAGGTCATGATCAGTACACCAGTCCCATTTGGCTCAACAAATTTCGTTCTTCTAGATTAAACCGTTCCTCTGCAGTAACCGTTTTCATGTTTAGGTTTCACTCTGCTTTCTCCTATATGGATACATGTAGTTGGAACTCTAAATCAAACACGGTTTGTGCTAGCTCTTTGAAACTTGCCACAATAATGTAGTTCAAAGTTCTATCGCTATGGTTTGTGTCCTATTGAAGTAGCCCCAAGTAGAGACTGACGAGAATCACTTTCATGGAAAGGGGTTGCCAAGCTTCCAAAAAACTACGAGTTTCCGGAAATCTCAGCAAACATTTTTTTCACCCAATCTTGATGATACTTGCAGGTAATGATCAGTACACCAGTCCCACTTTCTCACCAAATTTCGTTCTTCTAGGTTAAACCGTTCCTTTGCAATAACCGTTTTCATGTTTAGGTTTCAGTCTGTTTTCTCCTATATGGATACATGTAGTTGGAACTCTAAATCAAACACGGTTTGTGCTAGCTCTTTGAACCTTGGCACAATAATGTAGTTCCAAGGTCTATCGCTATGGTTTGTGTCCGATTGAAGTAGCCCCAAGCAGAGACTGACGAGAATCACTTTCACTGAAAGGGGTTGACAAGCTTCCAAAAAACTACGAGTTTCCTGAAATCTCAGCAAACAATTTTTCACCTACTCTTGATGATACTTGCAGGTAAAGATCAGTACTCGAATCCCACTTGGCTCACCAAATTTCGTTCTTCTAGGTTAAACCGTTCCTTTGCAGTAACCGTTTGCATGTTTAGGTTTCACTCTGTTTTCTCCTGTATGGATACATGTATTTGGAACTCTAAATCAAACACAGTTTGTGCTAGCTCTTTGAAACATGGCACAATAATGTAGTTACAAGTTCTATAGCTATGGTTTGTATCCTATTGAAGTAGCCCCAAGCAGAGACTGACGAGAATCACGTTCATTGAAAGGGGTTGCCAAGCTTCCAAAAAACTACGAGTTTCCGGAAATCTCAGCAAACATTTTTTTCACCCAATCGTGATGATACTTGCAGGCAATGATCAGTACTCCTGTCCCACGTGGCTCACCATATTTCGTTCTTCTAGGTTAAACCGTTCCTCTTCAGTAACCGTTTTCATATTTAGGTTTCACTCTGTTTTCTCCAATATGGATACATGTAGTTGGAACTCTAAATCAAACACGGTTTGTGCTAGCTCTTTGAAACTTGGCACAATAATGTAGTTCCAAGTTCTATCGCGATGGTTGGTGTCCTATTGAAGTAGCCCCAAGCAGAGACTGACGAGAATCACGTTCATTGAAAGGGGTTGCCAGCTTACAAAAAAATACCAGTTTACTGAAATCTCAGCAAACATTTTTTCACCCAAACTTGATGATACTTGCAGGTAATGATCAGTACAGCAGTCCCACTTGGCTCACCAAATTTCGTTCTTCTAGGTTAAACCGTTCCTTTGCAGTAACCGTTTTCATGTTTAGGTTTCACTCTGTTTTCTCCTATAAGGATACATGTAGTTGGAACTCTAAATCAAACACGGTTTTTGCTAGCTCTTTGAAACTTGCCACAATAATGTAGTTCCAAGTTCTATCGCTATGGTTTGTGTCCTATTGAAGTAGCCCCAAGTAGAGACTGACGAGAATCACTTTCATTGAAAGGGGTTGACAAGCTTCCAAAAAACTACGAGTTTCCGGAAATCTCAGCAAACATTTTTTCACCCAATCTTGATGATACTTGCAGGTAAAGATCAGTACACCAGTGCCACATAGCTCACCAAATTTCGTTCTTCTAGGTTAAACCATTCCTTTGCAGTAACCGTTTTCATGTTTAGGTTTCACTCTGCTTTCTCCTATATGGATACATGTAGTTGGAACTCTAAATCAAACACGGTTTGTGCTAGATCTTTGAAACTTCGCACAATAATGTAGTTCAAAGTTCTGTCGCTATGTTTTGTTTCCTATTGAGGTAGCCCCAAGCAGAGACTGACAAGAATCACTTTCATTGAAAGGGGTTGCCAAGCTTCCAAAACACTACGAGTTTCCGGAAATCTCAGCAATTATTTTTTGATCCCATCTTGATGATACGTGCTGGTAATGATCAGTACACCAGTTCCACTTGACTCACCAAATTTCGTTCTTCTAGGTTAAACCGTTCCTTTGCAGTAACCGTTTGCATGTTTAGGTTTCACTCTGTTTTCTCCTGTATGGATACATGTATTTGGAACTCAAAATCAAACACAGTTTGTGCTAGCTCTTTGAAACTTGGCACAATAATGTAGTTCCAAGGTCTATCGCTATGGTTTGTGTCCTATTGAAGTAGCCCCAAGCAGAGACTGACGAGAATCACATTCATTGAAAGGGGTTGACAGCTTATAAAAAACTACGAGTTTACTGAAATCTCAGCAAACATTTTTTCACCCAATCTTGATGATACTTGCAGGTAATGATCAGTACAGCAGTCCCACTTGGCTCACCAAATTTCTTTCTTCTAGGTTAAACCGATCCTTTGCAGTAACCGTTTTCATGTTTAGGTTTCACTCTGTTTTCTCCTATATGGATACATGTAGTTGGAACTCTAAATCAAACACGGTTTGTGCTAGCTCTTTGAAACTTGGCACAATAATGTAGTTCCAAGTTCTATCGCTATGGTTTGTGTCCTATTGAAGTAGGCCCAAGTAGAGACTGACGAGAATCACTTTCATGGAAAGGGGTTGCCAAGCTTCCAAAAAACTACGAGTTTCCGGAAATCTCAGCAAACATTTTTTCACCCAATCTTGATGATACTTGCAGGTAATGATCAGTACACCAGTCCCACTTGGCTCACCAAATTTCGTTCTTCTAGTTTAAACCGTTCCTCTGCAGTAACCGTTTTCATGTTTTGGTTTCACTCTGTTTTCTCCGATATGGATACATGTAGTTGGAACTCTAAATCAAACACGGTTTGTGCTAGCTCTTTGAAACTTGGCACAATAATGGAGTTCCAAGTTCTATCGCTATGGTTTGTGTCCTATTGAGGTAGCCCCAAGCAGAGACTGACGAGAATCACTTTCATTGAAAGGGGTTGCCAAGCTTCCAAAAAACTACGAGTTTCCGGAAATCTCAGCAAACATTTTTTCACCCAATCTTGATGATACTTGCAGGTAATGATCAGTACTCCAATCCCACTTGGCTCACCAAATTTCGTTGTTCTAGGTTAAACTGTTCCTTTGCAGTAACCGTTTTCATGTTTAGGTTTCACTCTGCATTCTCCTATATGGATACATGTAGTTGGAACTCTAAATCAAACAAGGTTTGTGCTAGCTCTTTGAAACTTGGCACAATAATGTAGTTACAAGTTCTATAGCTATGGTTTGTGTCCTACTGAAGTAGCCCCAAGCAGAGACTGACGAGAATCACTTTCATTGAAAGGGGTTGCCAAGCTTCCAAAAAACTACGAGTTTCCTGAAATCTCAGCAAACAATTTTTCACCCAATCTTGATGATACTTGCAGGTAATGATCAGTACTCGAATCCCACTTGGCTCACCAAATTTCGTTCTTCTAGGTTAAACCGTTCCTTTGCAGTAACCGTTTGCATATTTAGGTTTCACTCTGTTTTCTCCTGTATGGATACATGTATTTGGAACTCTAAATCAAACACAGTTTGTGCTAGCTCTTTGAAACTTGGCACAATAATGTAGTTACAAGTTCTATATCTATGGTTTGTATCCTACTGAAGTAGCCCCAAGCAGAGACTGACGAGAATCACTTTCATTGAAAGGGGTTGCCAAGCTTCCAAAAAACTACGAGTTTCCGGAAATCTCAGCAAACATTTTTTCACCCAATCTTGATGATACTTGCAGGTCATGATCAGTATACCAGTCCCACTTGGCTCACCAAATTTCGTTCTTCTAGGTTAAACCTTTCCTTTGCAGTAACCGTTTTCATGTATATGTTTCATCTGTTTTCTCCTATATGGTTACATGTAGTTGGAAGTCTAAATCAAACACGGTTTGTGCTAGATCTTTGAAACTTGGCACAATAATGTAGTTCAAAGTTCTTTCGCTATGGTTTGTGTCCTATTGAGGTAGCCCCAAGCAGAGACTGACGAGAATCACTTTCATTGAAAGGGGTTGCCAAGCTTCCAAAAAACTACGAGTTTCCTGAAATCTCAGCAAACATTTTTTCACCCAATCTTGATGATACTTGCAGGTAATGATAGTACACAAGTCCCACTTGTCTCACCAAATTTCGTTCTTATAGGTTAAACCATTCCTTTGCAGTAACCGTTTTCATGTTTAGGTTTCACTCTGCTTTCTCCTATATGGATACATGTAGTTGGAACTCTAAATCAAACACGGTTTGTGCTAGCTCTTTGAAACTTGGCACAATAATGTAGTTCCAAGTTCTATCGCTATGGTTTGTGTCCTATTGAGGTATCCCCAAGCAGAGACTGACGAGAATCACTTTCATTGAAAGGGGTTGCCAAGCTTCCAAAAAACTACGAGTTTCCTGAAATCTCAGCAAACATTTTTTCACCCAATCTTGATGATACTTGCAGGTAATGATCAGTATACCAGTCCCACTTGGCTCACCAAATTTCGTTCTTCTAGGTTAAACATTTCCTTTGCAGTAAACGTTTTCATGTTTATGTTTCATCTGTTTTCTCCTATATGATTACATGTAGTTGGAAGTCTAAATCAAACACGGTTTGTGCTAGATCTTTGAAACTTGGCACAATAATGTAGTTCAAAGTTCTGTCGCTATGGTTTGTGTCCTATTGAGGTAGCCCCAAGCAGAGACTGACAAGAATCACTTTCATTGCATGGGGTTGCCAAGCTTCCAAAAAACTACGAGTTTCCGGAAATCTCAGCAAATATTTTTTGATCCCATCTTGATGATACGTGCAGGTAATGATCAGTACACCAGTCCCACTTGGCTCACCAAATTTCGTTCTTCTAGGTTAAACCGTTCCTTTGCAGTAACCGTTTTCATGTTTAGGTTTCAGTCTGTTTTCTCCTATATGGATACATGTAGTTGGAACTCTAAATCAAACACGGTTTGTGCTAGCTCTTTGAAACTTGGCACAATAATGTAGTTCCAAGTTCTATCGCTACGTATTGTGTCCTATTGAGGTAGCCCCAAGCAGAGACTGACGAGAATCACTTTCATTGAAAGGGGTTGCCAAGCTTCCAAAAAACTACGAGTTTCCGGAAATCTCAGCAAACATTTTTTCACCCAATCTTGATGATACTTGCAGGTAATGATCAGTACACCAGTCCCACTTTCTCACCAAATTTCGTTCTTCTAGGTTAAACCGTTCCTTTGCAATAACCGTTTTCATGTTTAGGTTTCAGTCTGTTTTCTCCTATATGGATACATGTAGTTGGAACTCTAAATCAAACACGGTTTGTGCTACCTCTTTGAAACTTGGCACAATAATGTAGTTCCAAGGTCTATCGCTATGGTTTGTGTCCGATTGAAGTAGCCCCAAGCAGAGACTGACGAGAATCACTTTCATTGAAAGGGGTTGCCAAGCTTCTAAAAAACTACGAGTTTCCTGAAATCTCAGAAAACATTTTTTCACCTACTCTTGATGATACTTGCAGGTAAAGATCAGTACTCGAATCCCACTTGGCTCACCAAATTTCGTTCTTCTAGGTTAAACCGTTCCTTTGCAGTAACCGTTTGCATGTTTAGGTTTCACTCTGTTTTCTCCTGTATGGATACATGTATTTGGAACTCTAAATCAAACACAGTTTGTGCTAGCTCTTTGAAACATGGCACAATAATGTAGTTACAAGTTCTATAGCTATGGTTTGTATCCTATTGAAGTAGCCCCAAGCAGAGACTGACGAGAATCACGTTCATTGAAAGGGGTTGCCAAGCTTCCAAAAAACTACGAGTTTCCGGAAATCTCAGCAAACATTTTTTTCACCCAATCGTGATGATACTTGCAGGCAATGATCAGTACTCCTGTCCCACGTGGCTCACCATATTTCGTTCTTCTAGGTTAAACCGTTCCTCTTCAGTAACCGTTTTCATATTTAGGTTTCACTCTGTTTTCTCCAATATGGATACATGTAGTTGGAACTCTAAATCAAACACGGTTTGTGCTAGCTCTTTGAAACTTGGCACAATAATGTAGTTCCAAGGTCTATCGCTATGGTTTGTGTCCGATTGAAGTAGCCCCAAGCAGAGACTGACGAGAATCACTTTCATTGAAAGGGGTTGCCAAGCTTCCAAAAAACTACGAGTTTCCTGAAATCTCAGAAAACATTTTTTCACCCAATGTTGATGATACTTGCAGATAATGGTCAGTAAACCAGTCCCTCTTGGCTCACCAAATTTTGTTCTTCTAGGTTAAACCGTTCCTTTGCAGTAACCGTTTTCATGTTTATTTTTCACACTGTTTTCTCCTGTATGGATACATGTATTTGGAACTCTAAATCAAACACGGTTTGTGCTAGCTCTTTGAAACTTGGCACAATAATGTAGTTACAAGTTCTATAGCTATGGTTTGTGTCCTATGAAGTAGCCCCAAGCAGAGGCTGACGAGAATCACTTTCATTGAAAGCGGTTGCCAAGCTTCCAAAAAACTACGAGGTTCCTGAAATCTCAGCAAACATTTTTTTCACCCAATCTTGATGATACTTGCAGGTAATGATCAGTACACAAGTCCCACTTTCTCACCAAATTTCGTTCTTCTAGGTTAAACCGTTCCTTTGCAGTAACCGTTTTCATGTTTAGGTTTCACTCTGTTTTCTCCTATATGGACACATGTAGTTGGGACTCTAAATCAAACACGGTTTGTGCTAGCTCTTTGAAACTTGGCACAATAATGTAGTTCCAAGTTCTATCGCTATGGTTTGTGTCCTACTGAAGTAGCCCCTAGCAGAGACTGACGAGAATCACTTTCATTGAAAGGGGTTGCCAAGATATCAAAAAACTACGAGTTTCCTGAAATCTCAGCAAACATTTTTTCACCCAATCTTGATGATACTTGCAGGTAATGAACAGTACACAAGTCCCACTTTCTCACCAAATTTCGTTCTTCTAGGTTAAACCGTTCCTTTGCAGTAACCGTTTTCATGTTTAGGTTTCACTCTGTTTTCTCCTATATGGATACATGTAGTCGGAACTCTAAATCAAACAGGGTTTGTGCTAGCTCTTTGAAACTTGGCACAATAATGTAGTTCCAAGTTCTATCGCTATGGTTTGTGTCCTATTGTAGCCCCCAGCAGAGACTTACGAGAATCACGTTCATTGAAAGGGGTTGCCAGCTTACAAAAAACTACGAGTTTACTAAAATCTCAGCAAATATTTTTTCACCCTATCTTGATGATACTTGCAGGTCATGATCAGTACACCAGTCCCACTTTCTCACCAAATTTCGTTCTTCTAGGTTAAACCGTTCCTTTGCAATAACCGTTTTCATGTTTAGGTTTCAGTCTGTTTTCTCCTATATGGATACATGTAGTTGGAACTCTAAATCAAACACGGTTTGTGCTACCTCTTTGAAACTTGGCACAATAATGTAGTTCCAAGGTCTATCGCTATGGTTTGTGTCCGATTGAAGTAGCCCCAAGCAGAGACTGACGAGAATCACTTTCATTGAAAGGGGTTGCCAAGCTTCTAAAAAACTACGAGTTTCCTGAAATCTCAGAAAACATTTTTTCACCCAATGTTGATGATACTTGCAGATAATGGTCAGAAAACCAGTCCCTCTTGGCTCACCAAATTTCGTTCTTCTAGGTTAAACCGTTCCTTTGCAGTAACCGTTTTCATGTTTATTTTTCACTCTGTTTTCTCCTGTATGGATACATGTATTTGGAACTCTAAATCAAACACGGTTTGTGCTAGCTCTTTGAAACTTGGCACAATAATGTAGTTACAAGTTCTATAGCTATGGTTTGTGTCCTATGAAGTAGCCCCAAGCAGAGGCTGACGAGAATCACTTTCATTGAAAGCGGTTGTCAAGCTTCCAAAAAACTACGAGTTTCCTGAAATCTCAGCAAACATTTTTTTCACCCAATCTTGATGATACATGCAGGTAATGATCAGTACACCATTCCCACTTGGCTCACCAAATTTCGTTCTTCTAGATTAAACCGTTCCTTTGCAGTAACCGTTTTCATGTTTAGGTTTCACTCTGTTTTCTCCTATATGGACACATGTAGTTGGGACTCTAAATCAAACACGGTTTGTGCTAGCTCTTTGAAACTTGGCACAATAATGTAGTTCCAAGTTCTATCGCTATGCTTTGTGTCCTACTGAAGTAGCCCCTAGCAGAGACTGACGAGAATCACTTTCATTGAAAGGGGTTGCCAAGATATCAAAAAACTACGAGTTTCCTGAAATCTCAGCAAACATTTTTTCACCCAATCTTGATGATACTTGCAGGTAATGATCAGTACAGCAGTCCCACTTGGCTCACCAAATTTCTTTCTTCTAGGTTAAACCATTCCTTTGCAGTAACCGTTTTCATGTTTAGGTTTCACTCTCTTTTCTCCTATATGGATACATGTAGTTGGAACTCTAAATCAAACACGGTTTGTGCTAGCTCTTTGAAACTTGCCACAATAATGTAGTTCCAAGTTCTATCGCTATGGTTTGTGTCCTATTGAAGTAGCCCCAAGTAGAGACTGACGAGAATCACTTTCATGGAAAGGGGTTGCCAAGCTTCCAAAAAACTACGAGTTTCCGAAAATCTCAGCAAACATTTTTTCACCCAATCTTGATGATACTTGCAGGTAATGATCAGTACAACAGTGCCACATAGCTCACCAAATTTCGTTCTTCTAGGTTAAACCGTTCCTTTGCAGTAACCGTTTTCATGTTTAGGTTTCACTCTGTTTTTTCCTATATGGATACATGTAGTTGGAACTCTAAATCAAACACGGTTTGTGCTAGCTCTTTGAAACTTGGCACAATAATGTAGTTCCAAGTTCTATCGCTATGGTTTGTGTCCTATTGAAGTAGCCCCAAGCAGAGACTGACGAGAATCACTTTCATGGAAAGGGGTTGCCAAGCTTCCAAAAAACTACGAGTTTCCGGAAATCTCAGCAAACATTTTTTCACCCAATCTTGATGATACTTGCAGGTCATGATCAGTACACCAGTCCCATTTGGCTCACCAAATTTCGTTCTTCTAGGTTAAACCGTTCCTCTGCAGTAACCGTTTTCATGTTTAGGTTTCACTCTGTTTCTCTGATATGGATACATGTAGTTGGAACTCTAAATGAAACACGGTTTGTGCTAGCTCTTTGAAACTTGGCACAGTAATGTAGTTCCAAGTTCTATCGCTATGGTTTGTGTCCAATTGAAGTAGCACCAAGCAGAGACTGACGAGAATCACTTTCATGGAAAGGGGTTGCCAAGCTTCCAAAAAACTACGAGTTTCCGGAAATCTCAGCAAACATTTTTTCACCCAATCTTGATGATACTTGCAGGTAATGATCAGTACACCAGTCCCACTCTCACCAAATTTCGTTCTTCTAGGTTAAACCGTTCCTTTGCAATAACCGTTTTCATGTTTAGGTTTCAGTCTGTTTTCTCCTATATGGATACATGTAGTTGGAACTCTAAATCAAACACGGTTTGTGCTAGCTCTTTGAAACTTGGCACAATAATGTAGTTCCAAGGTCTATCGCTATGGTTTGTGTCCGATTGAAGTAGCCCCAAGCAGAGACTGACGAGAATCACTTTCATTGAAAGGGGTTGCCATGCTTCCAAAAAACTACGAGTTTCCTGAAATCTCAGAAAACATTTTTTCACCCAATGTTGATGATACTTGCAGATAATGGTCAGTAAACCAGTCCCTCTTGGCTCACCAAATTTCGTTCTTCTAGGTTAAACCGTTCCTTTGCAGTAACCGTTTTCATGTTTATTTTTCACTCTGTTTTCTCCTATATGGATACATGTAGTTGGAACTCTAAATCAAACACGGTTTGTGCTAGTTCTTTGAAACTTGGAACAACAATGTAGTTCCAAGTTCTATCGCAATGGTTTGTGTCCTATTGAAGTAGCCCCAAGTAGAGACTGACGAGAATCACTTTCAAGGAAAGGGGTTGCCAAGCTTCCAAAAACTACGAGTTTCCGGAAATCTCAGCAAACATTTTTTCACCCAATATTGATGATACTTGCAGGTCATGATCAGTACACCAGTCCCATTTGGCTCACCAAATTTCGTTCTTCTAGTTTAAACCGTTCCTCTGCAGTAACCGTTTTCATGTTAGGTTTCACTCTGTTTTCTCCGATATGGATACATGTAGTTGGAACTCTAAATGAAACACGGTTTGTGCTAGCTCTTTGAAACTTGGCACAGTAATGTAGTTCCAAGTTCTATCGCTATGGTTTGTGTCCTATTGAAGTAGCCCCAAGTAGAGACTGACGAGAATCACTTTCATGGAAAGGGGTTGCCAAGCTTCCAAAAAACTACGAGTTTCCGGAAATCTCAGCAAACATTTTTTCACACAATCTTGATGATACTTGCAGGTAATGATCAGTACACCAGTCCCACTTGGCTCACCAAATTTCGTTCTTCTAGGTTAAACCATTCCTTTGTAGTAACCGTTTTCATGTTTAGGTTTCACTCTGTTTTCTCCTATATGGATACATGTAGTTGGAACTCTAAATCAAACACGGTTTGTGCTAGCTCTTTGAAACTTGGCACATAATGTAGTTCCAAGTTCTATCGCTATGGTTTGTGTCCTATTGAAGTAGCCCCAAGCAGAGACTGACGAGAATCACTTTCATTGAAAGGGGTTGCCAAGCTTCCAAAAAACTACGAGTTTCCTGAAATCTCAGAAAACATTTTTTCACCCAATGTTGATGATACTTGCAGATAATGGTCAGTAAACCAGTCCCTCTTGGCTCACCAAATTTCGTTTTTCTAGGTTAAACCATTCCTTTGCAGTACCGTTTTCATGTTTATTTTTCACTCTGTTTTCTCCTGTTATGGATACATGTATTTGGAACTCTAAATCAAACACGGTTTGTGCTAGCTCTTTGAAACTTGGCACAATAATGTAGTTACAAGTTCTATAGCTATGGTTTGTGTCCTATGAAGTAGCCCCAAGCAGAGGCTGACGAGAATCACTTTCATTGAAAGCTGTTGCCAAGCTTCCAAAAAACTACGAGTTCCTGAAATCTCAGCAAACATTTTTTTCACCAAATCTTGATGATACTTGCAGGTAATGATCAGTACACCATTCCCACTTGGCTCACCAAATTTCGTTCTTCTAGGTTAAACCGTTCCTTTGCAGTAACCGTTTTCATGTTTAGGTTTCACTCTGTTTTCTCCTATATGGACACATGTAGTTGGGACTCTAAATCAAACACGGTTTTTGCTAGCTCTTTGAAACTTGGCACAATAATGTAGTTCCAAGTTCTATCGCTATGGTTTGTGTCCTACTGAAGTAGCCCCTAGCAGAGACTGACGAGAATCACTTTCATTGAAAGGGGTTGCCAAGATATCAAAAAACTACGAGTTTCCTGAAATCTCAGCAAACATTTTTTCACCCAATCTTGATGATACTTGCAGGTAATGAACAGTACACAAGTCCCACTTTCTCACCAAATTTCGTTCTTCTAGGTTAAACCGTTCCTTTGTAGTAACCGTTTTCATGTTTAGGTTTCACTCTGTTTTCTCCTATATGGATACATGTAGTTGGAACACTAAATCAAACACGGTTTGTGCTAGCTCTTTGAAACCTGGCACAATAATGTAGTTCCAAGTTCTATTGCTATGGTTTGTGTCCTATTGAAGTAGCCCCAAGCAGAGACTGACAAGAATCACTTTCATTGAATGGGGTTGCCAAGCTTCCAAAAAACTACGAGTTTCCGGAAATCTCAGCAAATATTTTTTGATCCCATCTTGATGATACGTGCAGGTAATGATCAGTACACCAGTCCCACTTGGCTCACCAAATTTCGTTCTTCTAGGTTAAACCGTTCCTTTGCAGTAACCGTTTTCATGTTTATGTTTCATCTGTTTTCTCCTATATGGATACATGTAGTTGGAACTCTAAATCAAACACGGTTTGTGCTAGCTCTTTGAAACTTGGCACAATAATGTAGTTCCAAGTTCTATCGCTACGTATTGTGTCCTATTGAGGTAGCCCCAAGCAGAGACTGAGGAGAATCACTTTCATTGAAAGGGGTTGCCAAGCTTCCAAAAAACTACGAGTTTCCGGAAATCTCAGCAAACATTTTTTCACCCAATCTTGATGATACTTGCAGGTAATGATCAGTACACCAGTCCCACTTTCTCACCAAATTTCGTTCTTCTAGGTTAAACCGTTCCTTTGCAATAACCGTTTTCATGTTTAGGTTTCAGTCTGTTTTCTCCTATATGGATACATGTAGTTGGAACTCTAAATCAAACACGGTTTGTGCTACCTCTTTGAAACTTGGCACAATAATGTAGTTCCAAGGTCTATCGCTATGGTTTGTGTCCGATTGAAGTAGCCCCAAGCAGAGACTGACGAGAATCACTTTCATTGAAAGGGGTTGCCAAGCTTCTAAAAAACTACGAGTTTCCTGAAATCTCAGAAAACATTTTTTTCACCCAATGTTGATGATACTTGCAGATAATGGTCAGAAAACCAGTCCCTCTTGGCTCACCAAATTTCGTTCTTCTAGGTTAAACCGTTCCTTTGCAGTAACCGTTTTCATGTTTATTTTTCACTCTGTTTTCTCCTGTATGGATACATGTATTTGGAACTCTAAATCAAACACGGTTTGTGCTAGCTCTTTGAAACTTGGCACAATAATGTAGTTACAAGTTCTATAGCTATGGTTTGTGTCCTATGAAGTAGCCCCAAGCAGAGGCTGACGAGAATCACTTTCATTGAAAGCGGTTGCCAAGCTTCCAAAAAACTACGAGTTTCCTGAAATCTCAGCAAACATTTTTTTCACCCAATCTTGATGATACATGCAGGTAATGATCAGTACACCATTCCCACTTGGCTCACCAAATTTCGTTCTTCTAGATTAAACCGTTCCTTTGCAGTAACCGTTTTCATGTTTAGGTTTCACTCTGTTTTCTCCTATATGGACACATGTAGTTGGGACTCTAAATCAAACACGTTTGTGCTAGCTCTTTGAAACTTGGCACAATAATGTAGTTCCAAGTTCTATCGCTATGCTTTGTGTCCTACTGAAGTAGCCCCTAGCAGAGACTGACGAGAATCACTTTCATTGAAAGGGGTTGCCAAGATATCAAAAAACTACGAGTTTCCTGAAATCTCAGCAAACATTTTTTCACCCAATCTTGATGATACTTGCAGGTAATGATCAGTACAGCAGTCCCACTTGGCTCACCAAATTTCTTTCTTCTAGGTTAAACCATTCCTTTGCAGTAACCGTTTTCATGTTTAGGTTTCACTCTCTTTTCTCCTATATGGATACATGTAGTTGGAACTCTAAATCAAACACGGTTTGTGCTAGCTCTTTGAAACTTGCCACAATAATGTAGTTCCAAGTTCTATCGCTATGGTTTGTGTCCTATTGAAGTAGCCCCAAGTAGAGACTGACGAGAATCACTTTCATGGAAAGGGGTTGCCAAGCTTCCAAAAAACTACGAGTTTCCGAAAATCTCAGCAAACATTTTTTCACCCAATCTTGATGATACTTGCAGGTAATGATCAGTACAACAGTGCCACATAGCTCACCAAATTTCGTTCTTCTAGGTTAAACCGTTCCTTTGCAGTAACCGTTTTCATGTTTAGGTTTCACTCTGTTTTCTCCTATATGGATACATGTAGTTGGAACTCTAAATCAAACACGGTTTGTGCTAGCTCTTTGAAACTTGGCACAATAATGTAGTTCCAAGTTCTATCGCTATGGTTTGTGTCCTATTGAAGTAGCCCCAAGCAGAGACTGACGAGAATCACTTTCATGGAAAGGGGTTGCCAAGCTTCCAAAAAACTACGAGTTTCCGGAAATCTCAGCAAACATTTTTTCACCCAATCTTGATGATACTTGCAGGTCATGATCAGTACACCAGTCCCATTTGGCTCACCAAATTTCGTTCTTCTAGGTTAAACCGTTCCTCTGCAGTAACCGTTTTCATGTTTAGGTTTCACTCTGTTTTCTCTGATATGGATACATGTAGTTGGAACTCTAAATCAAACACGGTTTGTGCTAGCTCTTTGAAACTTGGCACAGTAATGTAGTTCCAAGTTCTATCGCTATGGTTTGTGTCCAATTGAAGTAGCACCAAGCAGAGACTGACGAGAATCACTTTCATGGAAAGGGGTTGCCAAGCTTCCAAAAAACTACGAGTTTCCGGAAATCTCAGCAAACATTTTTTCACCCAATCTTGATGATACTTGCAGGTAATGATCAGTACACCAGTCCCACTCTCACCAAATTTCGTTCTTCTAGGTTAAACCGTTCCTTTGCAATAACCGTTTTCATGTTTAGGTTTCAGTCTGTTTTCTCCTATATGGATACATGTAGTTGGAACTCTAAATCAAACACGGTTTGTGCTAGCTCTTTGAAACTTGGCACAATAATGTAGTTCCAAGTCTATCGCTATGGTTTGTGTCCGATTGAAGTAGCCCAAGCAGAGACTGACGAGAATCACTTTCATTGAAAGGGGTTGCCATGCTTCCAAAAAACTACGAGTTTCCTGAAATCTCAGAAAACATTTTTTCACCCAATGTTGATGATACTTGCAGATAATGGTCAGTAAACCAGTCCCTCTTGGCTCACCAAATTTCGTTCTTCTAGGTTAAACCGTTCCTTTGCAGTAACCGTTTTCATGTTTATTTTTCACTCTGTTTTCTCCTATATGGATACATGTAGTTGGAACTCTAAATCAAACACGGTTTGTGCTAGTTCTTTGAAACTTGGAACAACAATGTAGTTCCAAGTTCTATCGCAATGGTTTGTGTCCTATTGAAGTAGCCCCAAGTAGAGACTGACGAGAATCACTTTCAAGGAAAGGGGTTGCCAAGCTTCCAAAAAACTACGAGTTTCCGGAAATCTCAGCAAACATTTTTTTCACCCAATATTGATGATACTTGCAGGTCATGATCAGTACACCAGTCCCATTTGGCTCACCAAATTTCGTTCTTCTAGTTTAAACCGTTCCTCTGCAGTAACCGTTTTCATGTTTAGGTTTCACTCTGTTTTCTCCGATATGGATACATGTAGTTGGAACTCTAAATGAAACACGGTTTGTGCTAGCTCTTTGAAACTTGGCACAGTAATGTAGTTCCAAGTTCTATCGCTATGGTTTGTGTCCTATTGAAGTAGCCCCAAGTAGAGACTGACGAGAATCACTTTCATGGAAAGGGGTTGCCAAGCTTCCAAAAAACTACGAGTTTCCGGAAATCTCAGCAAACATTTTTTCACACAATCTTGATGATACTTGCAGGTAATGATCAGTACACCAGTCCCACTTGGCTCACCAAATTTCGTTCTTCTAGGTTAAACCATTCCTTTGTAGTAACCGTTTTCATGTTTAGGTTTCACTCTGTTTTCTCCTGTATGGATACATGTAGTTGGAACTCTAAATCAAACACGGTTTGTGCTAGCTCTTTGAAACTTGGCACAATAATGTAGTTCCAAGTTCTATCGCTATGGTTTGTGTCCTATTGAAGTAGCCCCAAGCAGAGACTGACGAGAATCACTTTCATTGAAAGGGGTTGCCAAGCTTCCAAAAAACTACGAGTTTCCTGAAATCTCAGAAAACATTTTTTCACCCAATGTTGATGATACTTGCAGATAATGGTCAGTAAACCAGTCCCTCTTGGTTCACCAAATTTCGTTTTTCTAGGTTAAACCATTCCTTTGCAGTAACCGTTTTCATGTTTATTTTTCACTCTGTTTTCTCCTGTATGGATACATGTATTTGGAACTCTAAATCAAACACGGTTTGTGCTAGCTCTTTGAAACTTGGCACAATAATGTAGTTACAAGTTCTATAGCTATGGTTTGTGTCCTATGAAGTAGCCCCAAGCAGAGGCTGACGAGAATCACTTTCATTGAAAGCTGTTGCCAAGCTTCCAAAAAACTACGAGTTTCCTGAAATCTCAGCAAACATTTTTTTCACCAAATCTTGATGATACTTGCAGGTAATGATCAGTACACCATTCCCACTTGGCTCACCAAATTTCGTTCTTCTAGGTTAAACCGTTCCTTTGCAGTAACCGTTTTCATGTTTAGGTTTCACTCTGTTTTCTCCTATATGGACACATGTAGTTGGGACTCTAAATCAAACACGGTTTTTGCTAGCTCTTTGAAACTTGGCACAATAATGTAGTTCCAAGTTCTATCGCTATGGTTTGTGTCCTACTGAAGTAGCCCCTAGCAGAGACTGACGAGAATCACTTTCATTGAAAGGGGTTGCCAAGATATCAAAAAACTACGAGTTTCCTGAAATCTCAGCAAACATTTTTTCACCCAATCTTGATGATACTTGCAGGTAATGAACAGTACACAAGTCCCACTTTCTCACCAAATTTCGTTCTTCTAGGTTAAACCGTTCCTTTGTAGTAACCGTTTTCATGTTTAGGTTTCACTCTGTTTTCTCCTATATGGATACATGTAGTTGGAACACTAAATCAAACACGGTTTGTGCTAGCTCTTTGAAACCTGGCACAATAATGTAGTTCCAAGTTCTATTGCTATGGTTTGTGTCCTATTGAAGTAGCCCCAAGCAGAGACTGACGAGAATCACTTTCATTGAAAGGGGTTGCCAAGCTTCCAAAAAACTACGAGTTTCTGGAAACATCAGGAAACATTTTTTTCACCCAATCTTGATGATACTTGCAGGCAATGGTCAGTACACCTGTCCCACTTGGCTCACCATATTTCGTTCTTCTAGGTTAAACCGTTCCTCTTCAGTAACCGTTTTCATATTTAGGTTTCACTCTGTTTTCTCGGATATGGATACATGTAGTTGGAACTCTAAATTAAACACGGTTTGTGCTAGCTCTTTGAAACTTGGCACAATAATGTAGTTCCAAGTTCTATCGCTATGGTTGGTGTCCTATTGAAGTAGCCCGAAGCAGAGATTGACGAGAATCACGTTCATTGAAACGGTTTGCCAGCTTACAAAAAAACTACGAGTTTCCGGAAATCTCAGCAAACATTTTTTAACCCAATCTTGATGATACTTGCAGGTAATGATCAGTACACCAGTCCCACTTGGCTAACCAAATTTCGTTCTTCTAGGTTTACCGTTCTTTTGCAGTAACCGTTTTCATGTTTAGGTTTCACTCTGTTTTCTCCTATATGGATACATGTAGTTGGAACTCTAAATCAAACACGGTTTGTGCTAGCTCTTTGAAACTTGCCACAATAATGTTGTTCCAAGTTCTATCGCTATGGTTTGTGTCCTATTGAGATAGCCCCAAGTAGAGACTGACGAGAATCACTTTCATGGAAAGGGGTTGCCAAGCTTCCAAAAAACTACGAGTTTCCGGAAATCTCAGCAAACATTTTTTCACCCAATCTTGATGATACTTGCAGGTAATGATCAGTACACCAGTCCCACTCTCACCAAATTTCGTTCTTCTAGGTTAAACCGTTCCTTTGCAATAACCGTTTTCATGTT
Source organism: Urocitellus parryii (assembly GCF_045843805.1). Classification (NCBI taxonomy): domain Eukaryota; kingdom Metazoa; phylum Chordata; class Mammalia; order Rodentia; family Sciuridae; genus Urocitellus; species Urocitellus parryii. Next base: position 18,745 of record NW_027552771.1, on the reverse strand, counting down.
TAGGTTTCAGTCTGTTTTCTCCTATATGGATACATGTAGTTGGAACTCTAAATCAAACACGGTTTGTGCTAGCTCTTTGAAACTTGGCACAATAATGTAGTTCCAAGGTCTATCGCTATGGTTTGTGTCCGATTGAAGTAGCCCCAAGCAGAGACTGACGAGAATCACTTTCATTGAAAGGGGTTGCCATGCTTCCAAAAAACTACGAGTTTCCTGAAATCTCAGAAAACATTTTTTCACCCAATGTTGATGATACTTGCAGATAATGGTCAGTAAACCAGTCCCTCTTGGCTCACCAAATTTCGTTCTTCTAGGTTAAACCGTTCCTTTGCAGTAACCGTTTTCATGTTTATTTTTCACTCTGTTTTCTCCTATATGGATACATGTAGTTGGAACTCTAAATCAAACACGGTTTGTGCTAGTTCTTTGAAACTTGGAACAACAATGTAGTTCCAAGTTCTATCGCAATGGTTTGTGTCCTATTGAAGTAGCCCCAAGTAGAGACTGACGAGAATCACTTTCAAGGAAAGGGGTTGCCAAGCTTCCAAAAAACTACGAGTTTCCGGAAATCTCAGCAAACATTTTTTCACCCAATATTGATGATACTTGCAGGTCATGATCAGTACACCAGTCCCATTTGGCTCACCAAATTTCGTTCTTCTAGTTTAAACCGTTCCTCTGCAGTAACCGTTTTCATGTTTAGGTTTCACTCTGTTTTCTCCGATATGGATACATGTAGTTGGAACTCTAAATGAAACACGGTTTGTGCTAGCTCTTTGAAACTTGGCACAGTAATGTAGTTCCAAGTTCTATCGCTATGGTTTGTGTCCTATTGAAGTAGCCCCAAGTAGAGACTGACGAGAATCACTTTCATGGAAAGGGGTTGCCAAGCTTCCAAAAAACTACGAGTTTCCGGAAATCTCAGCAAACATTTTTTCACACAATCTTGATGATACTTGCAGGTAATGATCAGTACACCAGTCCCACTTGGCTCACCAAATTTCGTTCTTCTAGGTTAAACCATTCCTTTGTAGTAACCGTTTTCATGTTTAGGTTTCACTCTGTTTTCTCCTGTATGGATACATGTAGTTGGAACTCTAAATCAAACACGGTTTGTGCTAGCTCTTTGAAACTTGGCACAATAATGTAGTTCCAAGTTCTATCGCTATGGTTTGTGTCCTATTGAAGTAGCCCCAAGCAGAGACTGACGAGAATCACTTTCATTGAAAGGGGTTGCCAAGCTTCCAAAAAACTACGAGTTTCCTGAAATCTCAGAAAACATTTTTTCACCCAATGTTGATGATACTTGCAGATAATGGTCAGTAAACCAGTCCCTCTTGGTTCACCAAATTTCGTTTTTCTAGGTTAAACCATTCCTTTGCAGTAACCGTTTTCATGTTTATTTTTCACTCTGTTTTCTCCTGTATGGATACATGTATTTGGAACTCTAAATCAAACACGGTTTGTGCTAGCTCTTTGAAACTTGGCACAATAATGTAGTTACAAGTTCTATAGCTATGGTTTGTGTCCTATGAAGTAGCCCCAAGCAGAGGCTGACGAGAATCACTTTCATTGAAAGCTGTTGCCAAGCTTCCAAAAAACTACGAGTTTCCTGAAATCTCAGCAAACATTTTTTTCACCAAATCTTGATGATACTTGCAGGTAATGATCAGTACACCATTCCCACTTGGCTCACCAAATTTCGTTCTTCTAGGTTAAACCGTTCCTTTGCAGTAACCGTTTTCATGTTTAGGTTTCACTCTGTTTTCTCCTATATGGACACATGTAGTTGGGACTCTAAATCAAACACGGTTTTTGCTAGCTCTTTGAAACTTGGCACAATAATGTAGTTCCAAGTTCTATCGCTATGGTTTGTGTCCTACTGAAGTAGCCCCTAGCAGAGACTGACGAGAATCACTTTCATTGAAAGGGGTTGCCAAGATATCAAAAAACTACGAGTTTCCTGAAATCTCAGCAAACATTTTTTCACCCAATCTTGATGATACTTGCAGGTAATGAACAGTACACAAGTCCCACTTTCTCACCAAATTTCGTTCTTCTAGGTTAAACCGTTCCTTTGTAGTAACCGTTTTCATGTTTAGGTTTCACTCTGTTTTCTCCTATATGGATACATGTAGTTGGAACACTAAATCAAACACGGTTTGTGCTAGCTCTTTGAAACCTGGCACAATAATGTAGTTCCAAGTTCTATTGCTATGGTTTGTGTCCTATTGAAGTAGCCCCAAGCAGAGACTGACGAGAATCACTTTCATTGAAAGGGGTTGCCAAGCTTCCAAAAAACTACGAGTTTCTGGAAACATCAGGAAACATTTTTTTCACCCAATCTTGATGATACTTGCAGGCAATGGTCAGTACACCTGTCCCACTTGGCTCACCATATTTCGTTCTTCTAGGTTAAACCGTTCCTCTTCAGTAACCGTTTTCATATTTAGGTTTCACTCTGTTTTCTCGGATATGGATACATGTAGTTGGAACTCTAAATTAAACACGGTTTGTGCTAGCTCTTTGAAACTTGGCACAATAATGTAGTTCCAAGTTCTATCGCTATGGTTGGTGTCCTATTGAAGTAGCCCGAAGCAGAGATTGACGAGAATCACGTTCATTGAAACGGTTTGCCAGCTTACAAAAAAACTACGAGTTTCCGGAAATCTCAGCAAACATTTTTTAACCCAATCTTGATGATACTTGCAGGTAATGATCAGTACACCAGTCCCACTTGGCTAACCAAATTTCGTTCTTCTAGGTTTACCGTTCTTTTGCAGTAACCGTTTTCATGTTTAGGTTTCACTCTGTTTTCTCCTATATGGATACATGTAGTTGGAACTCTAAATCAAACACGGTTTGTGCTAGCTCTTTGAAACTTGCCACAATAATGTTGTTCCAAGTTCTATCGCTATGGTTTGTGTCCTATTGAGATAGCCCCAAGTAGAGACTGACGAGAATCACTTTCATGGAAAGGGGTTGCCAAGCTTCCAAAAAACTACGAGTTTCCGGAAATCTCAGCAAACATTTTTTCACCCAATCTTGATGATACTTGCCGGTAATGATCAGTACACAAGTCCCACTTGGCTCACCAAATTTCGTTCTTATAGGTTAAACCATTCCTTTGCAGTAACCGTTTTCATGTTTAGGTTTCACTCTGCTTTCTCCTATATGGACACATGTAGTTGGAACTCTAAATCAAACACGGTTTGTGCTAGCTCTTTGAAACTTGGCACAATAATGTAGTTCCAAGGTCTATCGTTATGGTTTCTGTCCTATTGATTTAGCCCCAAGCAGAGACTGACGAGCATCACTTTCATTGAAAGGGGTTGCCAAGCTTCCAAAAAACTACGAGTTTCCTGAAATCTCAGCAAACATTTTTTCACCCAATCTTGATGATACTTGCAGGTCATGATCAGTATACCAGTCCCACTTGGCTCACCAAATTTCGTTCTTCTAGGTTAAACCTTTCCTTTGCAGTAACCATTTTCATGTATATGTTTCATCTGTTTTCTCCTATATGGTTACATGTAGTTGGAAGTCTAAATCAAACACGGTTTGTGCTAGATCTTTGAAACTTGGCACAATAATGTAGTTCAAAGTTCTTTCGCTATGGTTTGTGTCCTATTGAGGTAGCCCCAAGCAGAGACTGACGAGAATCACTTTCATTGAAAGGGGTTGCCAAGCTTCCAAAAAACTACGAGTTTCCTGAAATCTCAGCAAACATTTTTTCACCCAATCTTGATGATACTTGCAGGTAATGATAGTACACAAGTCCCACTTGGCTCACCAAATTTCGTTCTTATAGGTTAAACCATTCCTTTGCAGTAACCGTTTTCATGTTTAGGTTTCACTCTGCTTTCTCCTATATGGATACATGTAGTTGGAACTCTAAATCAAACACGGTTTGTGCTAGCTCTTTGAAACTTGGCACAATAATGTAGTTCCAAGTTCTATCGCTATGGTTTGTGTCCTATTGAGGTATCCCCAAGCAGAGACTGACGAGAATCACTTTCATTGAAAGGGGTTGCCAAGCTTCCAAAAAACTACGAGTTTCCTGAAATCTCAGCAAACATTTTTTCACCCAATCTTGATGATACTTGCAGGTAATGATCAGTGTACCAGTCCCACTTGGCTCACCAAATTTCGTTCTTCTAGGTTAAACATTTCCTTTGCAGTAACCGTTTTAATGTTTATGTTTCATCTGTTTTCTCCTATATGGTTACATGTAGTTGGAAGTCTAAATCAAACACGGTTTGTGCTAGATCTTTGAAACTTGGCACAATAATGTAGTTCAAAGTTCTGTCACTATGGTTTGTGTCCTATTGAGGTAGCCCCAAGCAGAGACTGACAAGAATCACTTTCATTGAATGGGGTTGCCAAGCTTCCAAAAAACTACGAGTTTCCGGAAATCTCAGCAAATATTTTTTGATCCCATCTTGATGATACGTGCAGGTAATGATCAGTACAGCAGTCCCACTTGGCTCACCAAATTTCGTTCTTCTAGGTTAAACCGTTCCTTTGCAGTAACCGTTTTCATGTTTAGGTTTCAGTCTGTTTTCTCCTATATGGATACATGTAGTTGGAACTCTCAATCAAACACGGTTTGTGCTAGCTCTTTGAAACTTGGCACAATAATGTAGTTCCAAGTTCTATCGCTACGGATTGTGTCCTATTGAGGTAGCCCCAAGCAGAGACTGACGAGAATCACTTTCATTGAAAGGGGTTGCCAAGCTTCCAAAAAACTACGAGTTTCCGGAAATCTCAGCAAACATTTTTTCACCCAATCTTGATGATACTTGCAGGTAATGATCAGTACACCAGTCCCACTTTCTCACCAAATTTCGTTTTTCTAGGTTAAACCGTTCCTTTGCAATAACCGTTTTCATGTTTAGGTTTCAGTCTGTTTTCTCCTATATGGATACATGTAGTTGGAACTCTAAATCAAACACGGTTTGTGCTAGCTCTTTGAAACTTGGCAGAATAATGTAGTTCCAAGGTCTATCGCTATGGTTTGTGTCCGATTGAAGTAGCCCCAAGCAGAGACTGACGAGAATCACTTTCATTGAAAGGGGTTGCCAAGCTTCCAAAAAACTACGAGTTTCCTGAAATCTCAGAAAACATTTTTTCACCCAATGTTGATGATACTTGCAGATAATGGTCAGTAAACCAGTCCCTCTTGGCTCACCAAATTTCGTTCTTCTAGGTTAAACCGTTCCTTTGCAGTAACCGTTTTCATGTTTATTTTTCACTCTGTTTTCTCCTGTATGGATACATGTATTTGGAACTCTAAATCAAACACGGTTTGTGCTAGCTCTTTGAAACTTGGCACAATAATGTAGTTACAAGTTCTATAGCTATGGTTTGTGTCCTATGAAGTAGCCCCAAGCAGAGACTGACGAGAATCACTTTCATTGAAAGCGGTTGCCAAGCTTCCAAAAAACTACGAGTTTCCTGAAATCTCAGCAAACATTTTTTTCACCCAATCTTGATGATACTTGCAGGTAATGATCAGTACACCATTCCCACTTGGCTCACCAAATTTCGTTCTTCTAGGTTAAACCGTTCCTTTGCAGAACCGTTTTCATGTTTAGGTTTCACTCTGTTTTCTCCTATATGGACACATGTAGTTGGGACTCTAAATCAAACACGGTTTGTGCTAGCTCTTTGAAACTTGGCACAATAATGTAGTTCCAAGTTCTATCGCTATGGTTTGTGTCCTACTGAAGTAGCCCCAAGCAGAGACTGACGAGAATCACTTTCATTGAAAGGGGTTGCCAAGATATCAAAAAACTACGAGTTTCCTGAAATCTCAGCAAACATTTTTTCACCCAATCTTGATGATACTTGCAGGTAATGATCAGTACAGCAGTCCCACTTGGCTCACCAAATTTCTTTCTTCTAGGTTAAACCGTTCCTTTGCAGTAACCGTTTTCATGTTTAGGTTTCACTCTGTTTTCTCCTATATGGATACATGTATTTGGAACTCTAAATGAAACACGGTTTGTGCTAGCTCTTTGAAACTTGGCACAATAATGTAGTTCCAAGTTCTATCGCTATGGTTTGTGTCCTATTGAAGTAGCCCCAAGTAGAGACTGACGAGAATCACTTTCATGGAAAGGGGTTGCCAAGCTTCCAAAAAACTACGAGTTTCCGGAAATCTCAGCAAACATTTTTTCACCCAATCTTGATGATACTTGCAGGTAATGATCTGTACACCAGTGCCACATAGCTCACCAAATTTCGTTCTTCTAGGTTAAACCGTTCCTTTGCAGTAACCGTTTTCATGTTTAGGTTTCACTCTGTTTTCTCCTATATGGATACATGTAGTTGGAACTCTAAATCAAACACGGTTTGTGCTAGCTCTTTGAAACGTGGCACAATAATGTAGTTCCAAGTTCTATCGCTATGGTTTGTGTCCTATTGAAGTAGCCCCAAGCAGAGACTGACGAGAATCACTTTCATGGAAAGGGGTTGCCAAGCTTCCAAAAAACTACGAGTTTCCGGAAATCTCAGCAAACATTTTTTCACCCAATCTTGATGATACTTGCAGGTCATGATCAGTACACCAGTCCCATTTGGCTCACCAAATTTCGTTCTTCTAGTTTAAACCGTTCCTCTGCAGTAACCGTTTTCATGTTTAGGTTTCACTCTGTTTTCTCCAATATGGATACATGTAGTTGGAACTCTAAATGAAACACGGTTTGTGCTAGCTCTTTGAAACTTGGCACAGTAATGTAGTTCCAAGTTCTATCACTATGGTTTGTGTCCTATTGAAGTAGCCCCAAGTAGAGACTGACGAGAATCACGTTCATTGAAACGGGTTGCCAGCTTACAAAAAACTACGAATTTCCGGAAATCTCAGCAAACATTTTTTCACCCAATCTTGATGATACTTGCAGGTAATGATCAGTATACCAGTCCCACTTGGCTCACCAAATTTCGTTCTTCTAGGTTAAACCTGTCCTTTGCAGTAACCGTTTTCATGTTTATGTTTCATCTGTTTTCTCCTATATGGTTACATGTAGTTGGAAGTCTAAATCAAACACGGTTTGTGCTAGATCTTTGAAACTTGGCACAATAATGTAGTTCAAAGTTCTGTCGCTATGGTTTGTGTCCTATTGAGGTAGCCCCAAGCAGAGACTGACGAGAATCACTTTCATTGAAAGGGGTGGCCAAGCTTCCAAAAAACTACGAGTTTCCTGAAATCTCAGCAAACAATTTTTCACCCAATCTTGATGATACTTGCAGGTAATGATCAGTACTCCAATCCCACTTGGCTCAAAAAATTTCGTTCTTCTAGGTTAAACCGTTCCTTTGCAGTAACCTTTTGCATGTTTAGGTTTCACTCTGTTTTCTCCTGTATGGATACATGTATTTGGAACTCTAACTCAAACACGGTTTGTGCTAGCTCTTTGAAACTTGGCACAATAATGTAGTTCCAAGTTCTATCGCTATGGTTTGTGTCTAATTGAAGTAGCCACAAGCAGAGACTGACGAGAATCACATTCATTGAAAGGGGTTGCCAGCTTACAAAAAACTACGAGTTTACTGAAATCTCAGCAAACATTTTTTGACCCAATCTTGATGATACTTGCAGGTAATGATCAGTACAGCAGTCCCACTTGGCTCACCAAATTTCGTTCTTCTAGGTTAAACCATTCCTTTGGAGTTACCGTTTTCATGTTTAGGTTTCACTCTGTTTTCTCCGATATGGATACATGTAGTTGGAAATCTAAATCAAACACGGTTTGTGCTAGCTCTTTGAAACTTGGCACAATAATGTAGTTCCAAGTTCTATCGCTATGGTTGGTGTCCTATTGAAGTAGCCCCAAGCAGAGACTGACGAGAATCACTTTCATTGAAAGGGGTTGCCAAGCTTCCAAAAAACTACGAGTTTCCGGAAATCTCAGCAAACATTTTTTCACCCAATCTTGATGATACTTGCAGGTAATGATCAGTAATCCAATCCCACTTGGCTCACCAAATTTCGTTGTTCTAGGTTAAACTGTTCCTTTGCAGTAACCGTTTTCATGTTTAGGTTTCACTCTGCATTCTCCTATATGGATACATGTAGTTGGAACTCTAAATCAAACAAGGTTTGTGCTAGCTCTTTGAAACTTGGCACAATAATGTAGTTACAAGTTCTATAGCTATGGTTTGTGTCCTACTGAAGTAGCCCTAAGCAGAGACTGACGAGAATCACTTTCATTGAAAGGGGTTGCCAAGCTTCCAAAAAACTACGAGTTTCCTGAAATCTCAGCAAACAATTTTTCACCCAATCTTGATGATACTTGCAGGTAATGATCAGTACTCGAATCCCACTTGGCTCACCAAATTTCGTTGTTCTAGGTTAAACCGTTCCTTTGCAGTAACCGTTTGCATGTTTAGGTTTCACTCTGTTTTCTCCTGTATGGATACATGTATTTGGAACTCTAAATCAAACACAGTTTGTGGTAGCTCTTTGAAACTTGGCACAATAATGTAGTTACAAGTTCTATAGCTATGGTTTGTATCCTACTGAAGTAGCCCCAAGCAGAGACTGACGAGAATCACTTTCATTGAAAGGGGTTGCCAAGCTTCCAAAAAACTACGAGTTTCCGGAAATCTCAGCAAACATTTTTTCACCCAATCTTGATGATACTTGCAGGTAATGATCAGTCCACCAGTCCCACATGGCTCACCAAATTTCGTTGTTCTAGGTTAAACCGTTCCTTTGCAGTAACCGTTTTTATGTTTAGGTTTCACTCTGTTTTCTCCTATATGGATACATGTATTTGGAACACTAAATCAAACACGGTTTGTGCTAGCTCTTTGAAACTTGGCACAATAATGTAGTTCCAAGTTCTATCGCTATGGTTGGTGTCCTATTGAAGTAGCCCCAAGCAGAGACTGACGAGAATCACGTTAAAGAAAGGGGTTGCCTGCTTCCAAAAAACTACGAGTTTCCGGAAATCTAAGCAAATATTTTTTCACCCAATCTGGATGATACTGGCCGGTAATGATCAGTACACCAGTCCCACTTGGCTCACCAAATTTCGTTCTTCTAGGTTAAACCGTTCCTTTGCAGTAACCGTTTTCATGTTTAGGTTTCACTCTGTTTTCTCCTATATGGATACATGTAGTTGGAACTCTAAATCAAACACGGTTTGTGCTAGCTCTTTGAAACTTGGCACAATAATGTAGTTCCAAGTTCTATCGCTATGGTTTGTGTCCTATTGTAGTAGTCCCAAGCAGAGACTGACGAGAATCACTTTCATGGAAAGGGGTTGCCAAGCTTCCAAAAAACTACGAGTCTCCGGAAATCTCAGCAAACATTTTTTCACCCAATCTTGATGATACTTGCATGTAATGATCAGTACACCAGTCCCACGTGGCTCACCATATTTCGTTCTTCTAGGTTAAACCGTTCCTTTGCAGTAACCGTTTTCATGTTTAGGTTTCACTCTGTTTTCTCCTATATGGATACATGTAGTTGGAACTCTAAATCAAACACGGTTTGTGCTAGCTCTTTGAAACTTGCCACAATAATGTTGTTCCAAGTTCTATCGCTATGGTTTGTGTCCTATTGAGGTAGCCCCAAGTAGAGACTGACGAGAATCACTTTCATGGAAAGGGGTTGCCAAGCTTCCAAAAAACTACGAGTTTCCGGAAATCTCAGCAAACATTTTTTCACCCAATCTTGATGATACTTGCCGGTAATGATCAGTACACAAGTCCCACTTGGCTCACCAAATTTCGTTCTTATAGGTTAAACCATTCCTTTGCAGTAAACGTTTTCATGTTTAGGTTTCACTCTGTTTTCTCCTATATGGACACATGTAGTTGGAACTCTAAATCAAACACGGTTTGTGCTAGCTCTTTGAAACTTGGCACAATAATGTAGTTCCAAGTTCTATCGGTATGGTTTCTGTCCTATTGATTTAGCCCCAAGCAGAGACTGACGAGCATCACTTTCATTGAAAGGGGTTGCCAAGATTCCAAAAAACTACGAGTTTCCTGAAATCTCAGCAAACATTTTTTCACCCAATCTTGATGATACTTGCAGGTCATGATCAGTATACCAGTCCCACTTGGGTCACCAAATTTCGTTCTTCTAGGTTAAACCTTTCCTTTGCAGTAACCGTTTTCATGTATATGTTTCATCTGTTTTATCCTATATGGTTACATGTAGTTGGAAGTCTAAATCAAACACGGTTTGTGCTAGATCTTTGAAACTTGGCACAATAATGTAGTTCAAAGTTCTTTCGCTATGGTTTGTGTCCTATTGAGGTAGCCCCAAGCAGAGACTGACGAGAATCACTTTCATTGAAAGGGGTTGCCAAGCTTCCAAAAAACTACGAGTTTCCTGAAATCTCAGCAAACATTTTTTCACCCAATCTTGATGATACTTGCAGGTAATGATAGTACACAAGTCCCAGTTGGCTCACCAAATTTCGTTCTTATAGGTTAAACCATTCCTTTGCAGAAACCGTTTTCATGTTTAGGTTTCACTCTGCTTTCTCCTATATGGATACATGTAGTTGGAACTCTAAATCAAACACGGTTTGTGCTAGCTCTTTGAAACTTGGCACAATAATGTAGTTCCAAGTTCTATCGCTATGGTTTGTGTCCTATTGAGGTAGCCCCAAGCAGAGACTGACGAGAATCACTTTCATTGAAAGGGGTTGCCAAGCTTCCAAAAAACTACGAGTTTCCTTAAATCTCAGCAAACATTTTTTCACCCAATCTTGATGATACTTGCAGGTCATGATCAGTATACCAGTCCCACTTGGCTCACCAAATTTCGTTCTTCTAGGTTAAACATTTCCTTTGCAGTAACCGTTTTCATGTTTATGTTTCATCTGTTTTCTCCTATATGGTTACATGTAGTTGGAAGTCTAAATCAAACACGGTTTGTGCTAGATCTTTGAAACTTGGCACAATAATGTACTTCAAAGTTCTGTCGCTATGGTTTGTGTCCTATTGAGGTAGCCCCAAGCAGAGACTGACAAGAATCACTTTCATTGAATGGGGTTGCCAAACTTCCAAAAAACTACGAGTTTCCGGAAATCTCAGCAAATATTTTTTGATCCCATCTTGATGATACGTGCAGGTAATGATCAGTACACCAGTCCCACTTGGCTCACCAAATTTCGTTCTTCTAGGTTAAACCGTTCCTTTGCAGTAACCGTTTTCATGTTTAGGTTTCAGTCTGTTTTCTCCTATATGGATACATGTAGTTGGAACTCTAAATCAAACACGGTTTGTGCTAGCTCTTTGAAACTTGGCACAATAATGTAGTTCCAAGTTCTATCGCTACGGATTGTGTCCGATTGAGGTAGCCCCAAGCAGAGACTGACGAGAATCACTTTCATTGAAAGGGGTTGCCAAGCTTCCAAAAAACTACGAGTTTTCGGAAATCTCAGCAAACATTTTTTCACCCAATCTTGATGATACTTGCAGGTAATGATCAGTACTCCAATCCCACTTGGCTCACCAAATTTCGTTGTTCTAGGTTAAACTGTTCCTTTGCAGTAACCGTTTTCATGTTTAGGTTTCACTCTGCATTCTCCTATATGGATACATGTAGTTGGAACTCTAAATCAAACAAGGTTTATGCTAGCTCTTTGAAACTTGGCACAATAATGTAGTTCCAAGTTCTATAGCTATGGTTTGTGTCCTACTGAAGTAGCCCCAAGCAGAGACTGACGAGAATCACTTTCACTGAAAGGGGTTGACAAGCTTCCAAAAAACTACGAGTTTCCTGAAATCTCAGCAAACAATTTTTCACCTACTCTTGATGATACTTGCAGGTAAAGATCAGTACTCGAATCCCACTTGGCTCACCAAATTTCGTTCTTCTAGGTTAAACCGTTCCTTTGCAGTAACCGTTTGCATGTTTAGGTTTCACTCTGTTTTCTCCTGTATGGATACATGTATTTGGAACTCTAAATCAAACACAGTTTGTGCTAGCTCTTTGAAACATGGCACAATAATGTAGTTACAAGTTCTATAGCTATGGTTTGTATCCTATTGAAGTAGCCCCAAGCAGAGACTGACGAGAATCACGTTCATTGAAAGGGGTTGCCAGCTTCCAAAAAACTACGAGTTTCCGGAAATCTCAGCAAACATTGTTTTCACCCAATCTTGATGATACTGGCAGGTAATGATCAGTACACCAGTCCCACTTGGCTCACCAAATTTCGTTCTTCTAGGTTAAACCGTTCCTTTGCAGTAACCGTTTTCATGTTTAGGTTTCACTCTGTTTTCTCCTATATGGATACATGTAGTTGGAACTCTAAATCAAACACGGTTTGTGCTAGCTCTTTGAAACTTGGCACAATAATGTAATTCCAAGTTCTATCGCTATGGTTTGTGTCCTATTGTAGTAGCCCCAAGCAGAGACTGACGAGAATCACTTTCATGGAAAGGGGTTGCCAAGCTTCCAAAAAACTACGAGTTTCCGGAAATCTCAGCAAACATTTTTTCACCCAATCTTGATGATACTTCCAGGTAATGATCAGTACACCAGTCCCACGTGGCTCACCATATTTCGTTCCTCTAGGTTAAACCGTTCCTCTTCAGTAACCGTTTTCATATTTAGGTTTCACTCTGTTTTCTCCGATATGGATACATGTAGTTGGAACTCTAAATCAAACACGGTTTGTGCTAGCTCTTTGAAATTTGGCACAATAATGTAGTTCCAAGTTCTATCGCTATGGTTGGTGTCCTATTGAAGTAGCCCGAAGCAGAGACTGACGAGAATCACGTTCATTGAAACGGGTTGCCAGCTTACAAAAACTACGAGTTTCCGGAAATCTCAGCAAACATTTTTTCACCCAATCTTGATGATACTTGCAGGTAATGATCAGTATACCAGTCCCACTTGGCTCACCAAATTTCGTTCTTCTAGGTTAAACCTTTCCTTTGCAGTAACCGTTTTCATGTTTATGTTTCATCTGTTTTCTCCTATATGGTTACATGTAGTTGGAAGTCTAAATCAAACACGGTTTGTGCTAGATCTTTGAAACTTGGCACAATAATGTAGTTCAAAGTTCTGTCGGTATGGTTTGTGTCCTATTGAGCTAGCCCCAAGCAGAGACTGACGAGAATCACTTTCATTGAAAGGGGTTGCCAAGCTTCCAAAAAACTACGAGTTTCCTGAAATCTCAGCAAACAATTTTTCACCCAATCTTGATGATACTTGCAGGTAATGATCAGTACTCCAATCCCACTTGGCTCAAAAAATTTCGTTCTTCTAGGTTAAACCGTTCCTTTGCAGTAACCTTTTGCATGTTTAGGTTTCACTCTGTTTTCTCCTGTATGGATACATGTATTTGGAACTCTAACTCAAACACGGTTTGTGCTAGCTCTTTGAAACTTGGCACAATAATGTAGTTCCAAGTTCTATAGCTATGGTTTTTGTCCTATTGAAGTAGCCCCAAGCAGAGACTGACGAGAATCACATTCATTGAAAAGGGTTGCCAGCTCACAAAAAACTACGAGTTTACTGAAATCTCAGCAAACATTTTTTCACCCAATCTTGATGATACTTGCAGGTAATGATCAGTACAGCAGTCCCACTTGGCTCACCAAATTTCGTTCTTCTAGGTTAAACCATTCCTTTGCAGTAACCGTTTTCATGTTTAGGTTTCACTCTGTTTTCTCCGATATGGATACATGTAGTTGGAACTCTAAATCAAACACGGTTTGTGCTAGCTCTTTGAAACTTGGCACAATAATGTAGTTCCAAGTTCTATCGCTATGGTTGGTGTCCTATTGAAGTAGCCCCAAGCAGAGACTGACGAAAATCACTTTCATTGAAAGGGGTTGCCAAGCTTCCAAAAAACTACGAGTTTCCGGAAATCTCAGCAAACATTTTTTCACCCAATCTTGATGATACTTGCAGGTAATGATAGTACACAAGTCCCAGTTGGCTCACCAAATTTCGTTCTTATAGGTTAAACCATTCCTTTGCAGAAACCGTTTTCATGTTTAGGTTTCACTCTGCTTTCTCCTATATGGATACATGTAGTTGGAACTCTAAATCAAACACGGTTTGTGCTAGCTCTTTGAAACTTGGCACAATAATGTAGTTCCAAGTTCTATCGCTATGGTTTGTGTCCTATTGAGGTAGCCCCAAGCAGAGACTGACGAGAATCACTTTCATTGAAAGGGGTTGCCAAGCTTCCAAAAAACTACGAGTTTCCTTAAATCTCAGCAAACATTTTTTCACCCAATCTTGATGATACTTGCAGGTCATGATCAGTATACCAGTCCCACTTGGCTCACCAAATTTCGTTCTTCTAGGTTAAACATTTCCTTTGCAGTAACCGTTTTCATGTTTATGTTTCATCTGTTTTCTCCTATATGGTTACATGTAGTTGGAAGTCTAAATCAAACACGGTTTGTGCTAGATCTTTGAAACTTGGCACAATAATGTACTTCAAAGTTCTGTCGCTATGGTTTGTGTCCTATTGAGGTAGCCCCAAGCAGAGACTGACAAGAATCACTTTCATTGAATGGGGTTGCCAAACTTCCAAAAAACTACGAGTTTCCGGAAATCTCAGCAAATATTTTTTGATCCCATCTTGATGATACGTGCAGGTAATGATCAGTACACCAGTCCCACTTGGCTCACCAAATTTCGTTCTTCTAGGTTAAACCGTTCCTTTGCAGTAACCGTTTTCATGTTTAGGTTTCAGTCTGTTTTCTCCTATATGGATACATGTAGTTGGAACTCTAAATCAAACACGGTTTGTGCTAGCTCTTTGAAACTTGGCACAATAATGTAGTTCCAAGTTCTATCGCTACGGATTGTGTCCGATTGAGGTAGCCCCAAGCAGAGACTGACGAGAATCACTTTCATTGAAAGGGGTTGCCAAGCTTCCAAAAAACTACGAGTTTTCGGAAATCTCAGCAAACATTTTTTCACCCAATCTTGATGATACTTGCAGGTAATGATCAGTACTCCAATCCCACTTGGCTCACCAAATTTCGTTGTTCTAGGTTAAACTGTTCCTTTGCAGTAACCGTTTTCATGTTTAGGTTTCACTCTGCATTCTCCTATATGGATACATGTAGTTGGAACTCTAAATCAAACAAGGTTTATGCTAGCTCTTTGAAACTTGGCACAATAATGTAGTTCCAAGTTCTATAGCTATGGTTTGTGTCCTACTGAAGTAGCCCCAAGCAGAGACTGACGAGAATCACTTTCACTGAAAGGGGTTGACAAGCTTCCAAAAAACTACGAGTTTCCTGAAATCTCAGCAAACAATTTTTCACCTACTCTTGATGATACTTGCAGGTAAAGATCAGTACTCGAATCCCACTTGGCTCACCAAATTTCGTTCTTCTAGGTTAAACCGTTCCTTTGCAGTAACCGTTTGCATGTTTAGGTTTCACTCTGTTTTCTCCTGTATGGATACATGTATTTGGAACTCTAAATCAAACACAGTT
Organism: Urocitellus parryii; assembly: GCF_045843805.1. Lineage (NCBI taxonomy): Eukaryota > Metazoa > Chordata > Mammalia > Rodentia > Sciuridae > Urocitellus > Urocitellus parryii. Next base: position 3,301 of record NW_027552771.1, on the reverse strand, counting down.
TGTGCTAGCTCTTTGAAACATGGCACAATAATGTAGTTACAAGTTCTATAGCTATGGTTTGTATCCTATTGAAGTAGCCCCAAGCAGAGACTGACGAGAATCACGTTCATTGAAAGGGGTTGCCAGCTTCCAAAAAACTACGAGTTTCCGGAAATCTCAGCAAACATTGTTTTCACCCAATCTTGATGATACTGGCAGGTAATGATCAGTACACCAGTCCCACTTGGCTCACCAAATTTCGTTCTTCTAGGTTAAACCGTTCCTTTGCAGTAACCGTTTTCATGTTTAGGTTTCACTCTGTTTTCTCCTATATGGATACATGTAGTTGGAACTCTAAATCAAACACGGTTTGTGCTAGCTCTTTGAAACTTGGCACAATAATGTAATTCCAAGTTCTATCGCTATGGTTTGTGTCCTATTGTAGTAGCCCCAAGCAGAGACTGACGAGAATCACTTTCATGGAAAGGGGTTGCCAAGCTTCCAAAAAACTACGAGTTTCCGGAAATCTCAGCAAACATTTTTTCACCCAATCTTGATGATACTTCCAGGTAATGATCAGTACACCAGTCCCACGTGGCTCACCATATTTCGTTCCTCTAGGTTAAACCGTTCCTCTTCAGTAACCGTTTTCATATTTAGGTTTCACTCTGTTTTCTCCGATATGGATACATGTAGTTGGAACTCTAAATCAAACACGGTTTGTGCTAGCTCTTTGAAATTTGGCACAATAATGTAGTTCCAAGTTCTATCGCTATGGTTGGTGTCCTATTGAAGTAGCCCGAAGCAGAGACTGACGAGAATCACGTTCATTGAAACGGGTTGCCAGCTTACAAAAACTACGAGTTTCCGGAAATCTCAGCAAACATTTTTTCACCCAATCTTGATGATACTTGCAGGTAATGATCAGTATACCAGTCCCACTTGGCTCACCAAATTTCGTTCTTCTAGGTTAAACCTTTCCTTTGCAGTAACCGTTTTCATGTTTATGTTTCATCTGTTTTCTCCTATATGGTTACATGTAGTTGGAAGTCTAAATCAAACACGGTTTGTGCTAGATCTTTGAAACTTGGCACAATAATGTAGTTCAAAGTTCTGTCGGTATGGTTTGTGTCCTATTGAGCTAGCCCCAAGCAGAGACTGACGAGAATCACTTTCATTGAAAGGGGTTGCCAAGCTTCCAAAAAACTACGAGTTTCCTGAAATCTCAGCAAACAATTTTTCACCCAATCTTGATGATACTTGCAGGTAATGATCAGTACTCCAATCCCACTTGGCTCAAAAAATTTCGTTCTTCTAGGTTAAACCGTTCCTTTGCAGTAACCTTTTGCATGTTTAGGTTTCACTCTGTTTTCTCCTGTATGGATACATGTATTTGGAACTCTAACTCAAACACGGTTTGTGCTAGCTCTTTGAAACTTGGCACAATAATGTAGTTCCAAGTTCTATAGCTATGGTTTTTGTCCTATTGAAGTAGCCCCAAGCAGAGACTGACGAGAATCACATTCATTGAAAAGGGTTGCCAGCTCACAAAAAACTACGAGTTTACTGAAATCTCAGCAAACATTTTTTCACCCAATCTTGATGATACTTGCAGGTAATGATCAGTACAGCAGTCCCACTTGGCTCACCAAATTTCGTTCTTCTAGGTTAAACCATTCCTTTGCAGTAACCGTTTTCATGTTTAGGTTTCACTCTGTTTTCTCCGATATGGATACATGTAGTTGGAACTCTAAATCAAACACGGTTTGTGCTAGCTCTTTGAAACTTGGCACAATAATGTAGTTCCAAGTTCTATCGCTATGGTTGGTGTCCTATTGAAGTAGCCCCAAGCAGAGACTGACGAAAATCACTTTCATTGAAAGGGGTTGCCAAGCTTCCAAAAAACTACGAGTTTCCGGAAATCTCAGCAAACATTTTTTCACCCAATCTTGATGATACTTGCAGGTAATGATCAGTATTCCAATCCCACTTGGCTCACCAAACTTCGTTCTTCTAGGTTAAACCGTTCCTTTGCAGTAACCGTTTTCATGTTTAGGTTTCACTCTGCTTTCTCCTATATGGATACATGTAGTTGGAACTCTAAATCAAACACGGTTTGTGCTAGCTCTTTGAAACTTGCCACAATAATGTAGTTCCAAGTTCTATCTCTATGGTTTGTGTCCTACTGAAGTAGCCCCAAGTAGAGACTGACGAGAATCACTTTCATGGAAAGGGGTTGCCAAGCTTCCAAAAAACTACGAGTTTCCTGAAATCTCAGCAAACATTTTTCACCCAATCTTGATGATACTTGCCGGTAATGATCAGTACACAAGTCCCACTTGGCTCACCAAATTTCGTTCTTATAGGTTAAACCATTCCTTTGCAGTAACCGTTTTCATGTTTAGGTTTCACTCTGCTTTCTCCTATATGGTTACATGTAGTTGGAAGTCTAAATCAAACACGGTTTGTGCTAGATCTTTGAAACTTGGCACAATAATGTACTTCAAAGTTCTGTCGCTATGGTTTGTGTCCTATTGAGGTAGCCCCAAGCAGAGACTGACAAGAATCACTTTCATTGAATGGGGTTGCCAAACTTCCAAAAAACTACGAGTTTCCGGAAATCTCAGCAAATATTTTTTGATCCCATCTTGATGATACGTGCAGGTAATGATCAGTACACCAGTCCCACTTGGCTCACCAAATTTCGTTCTTCTAGGTTAAACCGTTCCTTTGCAGTAACCGTTTTCATGTTTAGGTTTCAGTCTGTTTTCTCCTATATGGATACATGTAGTTGGAACTCTAAATCAAACACGGTTTGTGCTAGCTCTTTGAAACTTGGCACAATAATGTAGTTCCAAGTTCTATCGCTACGGATTGTGTCCGATTGAGGTAGCCCCAAGCAGAGACTGACGAGAATCACTTTCATTGAAAGGGGTTGCCAAGCTTCCAAAAAACTACGAGTTTCCCGGAAATCTCAGCAAACATTTTTTCACCCAATCTTGATGATACGTGCAGGTAATGATCAGTATTCCAATCCCACTTGGCTCACCAAACTTCGTTCTTCTAGGTTAAACCGTTCCTTTGCAGTAACCGTTTTCATGTTTAGGTTTCACTCTGTTTTCTCCTGTATGGATACATGTATTTGGAACTTTAAATCAAACACAGTTTGTGCTAGCTCTTTGAAACTTGGCACAATAATGTAGTTACAAGTTCTATAGCTATGGTTTGTATCCTATTGAAGTAGCCCCAAGCAGAGACTGACGAGAATCACGTTCATTGAAAGGGGTTGCCAGCTTCCAAAAAACTACGAGTTTCCGGAAAT